>NC_022029.1:29423119-29449347 GCF_000317375.1 Microtus ochrogaster
AGGAAGGAGATTTAGTGCTTCAGTAAAGGTCACTGATAGGTTGAAAAAAGAAGTGTGAATGATTTTGAAATTATTTGAGTCCTTGTCACTGAGCTTAACTCCAGTGAATTAGTCAGATCTTTCTTACCTTTTTGCTGTTGGAATTGTTCGAAGAGCTAAAACAGATCTAATAATGGTTCATATATTGCTCACTCAGATTAGTGAAGCTTCATCAGCATGTGTTCATGAAAGTAAAGATTGATGGAGGAAGGTCATTGGCTAATAAAGAAATAAAGAAACTGCCTTGGCCCATTTTATTGGTCAGAACATAGGTGGGTGGAGTAAATAGAACAGAATGCTGGGAGGAAGAGGAAGTGAGCTCAGACTCCACAGCTCTGCTCTCTGGAACAGAGGCCAGGCTCCTCTCTCCTGAACATCTCTGACCCAGGATGGACATAGGCTAGAATCTTTCTTGTTAAGACTGATGCTACACAGTTTATTAGAGATGGGTTGATTGGGATATCAGAATTAGCCAGTAAGGGCTAGAGCTAATGGGCCAAGCAGTGTTTAAAAGAATACAGTGTCCTTCTAATTATTTCGGGGAATAAGATAGCAGGTGGCCGGGGTGCTGGGGATGCAGCCCCGCCACTCATATTACAACAAAAGATATTGTGGTATATAACTTGCATTGAAGGAGAATTTCTCGGAAAATTTGTTGGAGTTAGTCCTTTCAGAAGATTTGTTGAGGGCAGTAAGTTCAGACATGATGTTCTTTCAAACTATATGTTTTACTGTTCTTTTCACCTATGGAAAATTACTGTTGGGTTTGGGAAGATGGATCATCAATAAAGTGTCTGCTGTGCAAGACTGAAAAACCGAGTTTTAAGTCTCAGTACCCATGACAAAGGTCAGATATGGCAGCACATGTCTACTGTTTCAGAGAGGTGGGAATGGAAAAAGATAGATCCCTTTATCTCAGGTGTCAGTGAGTTTAGCTGAATCATCATAATTTAGGTTCTGTGAGAAGCCCTGTTTCAAAAATAATACAGTGGGTGGATGCAAAAAAAACTAGACATTGAGATATAGTCTTTTCACATATGAGGAGTAAGAATAATCTTTTGTGGAGCATGTAGAATTTGTATAAATATCTATACGCCTTTTACTTTTGAAGAACCATCTTTAAAAGTATTAAAATTTATCTCTATCAGATTTTTTGATGTAATTTTCATATTCAAAAAATTTTAAAAGGGGATTTCTTGGATAACCTAGAGTAATAATGTAATGCAACCTGCCAGTTTAGAGCAATCAGCCTGCTTTTTATTTAGTGACACAATGTTTTCTGTCTCTTTACCAGTGTGTTGTTTAAGACATGTTTACCATCATTATCAAGTCTATATGTCTTTTGTAAATAATGAGTTACAGATTATTGTGGAGAATTTTGACATGCATAAATTTCTATAATGTCATCATCTTATTGCTCTATAATTCCAGTAGGTAAGGAGAAGAAAAGAACAAGTACTTGATAGGGAAGTAAGTAAAATTAATTTTATGAGCTACTGATTTAGCAGCAGCATTATTTAGTTAACTAATAATCTGCTTTGTTTGAGGTGTTATGTTTCTTAGACTTTAACCAAGAATCTCCAGAAAGCAACTTAAAGAGTCACATCCATAGTGATAGAGAGATAATAATGTACCCAATTCATATAATCTCAAATTCGTTAGTAACTGGAGGTCCATTATTGATGAAGTATTAAACTGTGATGATTGTAGAAAATTTGTTGCTGAATAATATGTCCTAAACAATTAAAAGGTATTTGCTTTTGTACTTTATCTGAAGCTGTGCATATTTTGATCTCTTGGTTCATTTGTATCATTTGTATCATTCCTGCTTTGAGGAAAAAAATTAAGTACTGGAGCAGTGGTGAAGCCATTTCTTGGAAGCAAGTGTGGTGTCAGACTCTGCTCTTCTCTTAGCCCGATCCTTGTGGCAGGAAGGGCTGCAAGGTAACATGCAGCTGAAGGCTTCTGAGCCCTGCTCAGATCATGCAAAAGGGTGAATCCGAATGCACCTGATTTTACAGATGTGAACATCTAAGAGACTACTAGAGGTGAAAGACCCCCACAGTGGGGAGACTCTCACACACGTCTCAGGATAACACGACCCCCCAAGAACTCACGAGAGACCATCCTTGCTTCAATCACACCAGGTTTATTGACAGGACAGAAACCAGTGCACTGGGGCCAAAACTCATTTCCTACACAGGGGTAGAGTTGGATGACCCTGAGTAGCTGGGAGAAGGGGTATCTCTGCCTGCTAGATTTTTTTTTTTTTGGCTCTACTTTTTCTGCTAGAGGGGTCTGAATTTATCCAGGTCTTTCAGTGGAATCTGGTGCTGTCTCAATCATACAAATATTTCAAAGGTAACCAGGCTATTTATGCCCTCCCCTCCCAGATTTCTAGGTGGAAAATAGGTTATACATTCCTCCATTTGCAGAGATAGACCTGCATGTTTAACATTCCTGGTTCACTGGGTGCTTATCTGTGAACACAATGACTCTGGTCTTCTAAAATCTTCTTTAGTATATTGATGGCTTATGTCAATAATTCATTCATATAATAATTTTTAATGAATTTCATTAGCCTGCTGCTCAAATGTGCAATGATATATTTTACTAGCCACCCTTTCCTTTGTGAATTTTGCTTGACAGAAACCTACTTTGGTGCTTGCTTTTCTCTGTATGTAGGTTTGCTGGCTTATTCCAACTTGCCTCTTAATGGTGACTTTCATAAAATTTGAGGGCAAATCTGTGATTTTGAGCAGTCTGTGACTTCTATTTTCCTGACCTCAGCTTGCCTTTGCTACCCTGTGCTGGTACATAACTTTTAAGGTATGCAGGTGTAACATAAATTAAAATAACATAACGTAAGATACCCATGCATGTTCCCATATCCCATTCTTTAAAGATCATCTCAAACAGAGCAGCTTCTCAAACCTTTTGATGTTTCCTCTGCATAATAGAAGTAACTTCCTGATAGTCTGGCCACTTACCTGTGATACATGTGTCACCTTGACATATATACTCCAACTTTTAAGATTTATAGCCTGCCTTGTTATTCTTAAGTACGCCATATTTCATAAATAAGAAGACTGGCATTTTCTCCTTCTTATGCGCATGCCTTAGTGTTCACAGTATTTTTTTTTTATTTTACGTGTAAGGTTGAGGAGATTTTTGTTGTTGGCTCAACAACTTCACTGCTGTTGGGAGAACAACATAACTGTTGATTTTTCCTCTGATAATTTGTTGGTCACTGTACTCTTGTATTTTTGTGTCATTCAGAGATTTACAATTGTGATAAAATTCAAAGTCTTATGAAGTAATTTTAAGCATCTGAAAGGACACCTACAGTTTTGCAAATGTAGGTGGCAGGAAAGATGAAAACAGATTCCTACAAATGATGTGGCTTGTTGCTCTGCGTTGTTTTGGTCATTCAAAAAATTCAGTGGAAGTTAGAGTGGCTTCTTACCACTGCAAGAGCTGGAGACTGTCTCTGGCTACTGATGGCCTGAATTTATCTGCCTGCTAGGATCTGTAGCCTTTAAATATTCTATCAGAAAATAACAGTATCTTAAAACGAACCAGACAGGCCAGACTACCTTGGCCAAATCCTTTCAACTGGCTGACACACTAGCAATCTAGGTCACTGACTTTCAGTGTGCTATCTTTAGTGTGAGGCTTCAATAAGACAGTAGAGAAATAGATTGGTTCATTTGCTGGATGGGGATGCCCAGAAAGCTTAAGGAGGCCAGCTCTGGGCTTTGTAGTCTGATGATGGGAGACCGAGTGTGACAGGTAGTTAATATTTAAGGGCAATGAACTGTCTTTCTGTGTGATCAGTGCAAAAATGTGCTTTTAAGAGGTCATTGATTAGTCATCCTCACTGGGCAATCAATCTCTAGCTTTCTATACTTGCCCTGCTTTCATTATGAATAATTTTATTTATAATTTTCACATCTACAGTCCATGTCTGGTCTCTTGTTTTGAATTTTGGTATATATATATATATATATATATATATATATATATATATATATTAAAACTGTTAAACCTCCAGGTTTTTATACTCAAAAATGAACATTGCTCTGTCAGCTAAATTTTGTTAATTAAAGAGTCACCCAGGTGATAATGATTATAAAGACATAAAGGAATCATAAGAAACAGTTGAGGTTAACAAATCTATGGCAGGACAAGATTCCCAAAAAATGTGCAGTTGCAAGAATGGACCTTAATAGTTTTAGAAATGCTAGTGCCAGATGATAGTCACCAGAAGCACCAGCTACAATAAATAGGGTAGGCTGAGATCTAAAAGACAGGCTATGTATATGCTGTCGAAGATGGAGCAAAAGAGGTATTTTATTTTTGATATTGCAGAAAGACATTTAAAAGACCTTAATTTTTTTAAGAACAGCTAAAACTATGCAAATTTGTGCCTATAAAATGTTTTTTATTGTTTTTGTTTGGACTTAATAAAAGGCTAAAAATTAGGGTCAGGGTCATAAGCACCAATGCTAACCAGAAACTCAGATATTTATTTCTTATAATGCAACAAGACAATGACCTAAGCAGTCTGCCAACGTTCTTAATATAGTTACTCAGCCCACTGAGTCTTGACCCTTTAGTGTTTAGAAAAAAAAACAACTTTTTACAGAGGTAGCCTAGGACTACCCGCAGGTCATTGCATTAAGATTCATAACAATGACAAAACTGAATTTGTAAAATAACAGTTGGAAGATTTTTGTAATAGGGGATCACCACAACATGGGAAATTATATTAAAAGGTCAAACCATAAAAAAGTTTAGAATCAGTGGCTTAAAAAATGTATCTCCTTGCTCAACATCTATTAAGGTTTAAAAATGTATGTTTAGCTTCCTTGTCTTTGCTAACTTTGTTGGGTTTAAGCTATTTGAATAAACTGAGTCATAATTTTTTTTTGTCTTGATACTAAGAGAACTTCATTGAAAAACTGTTGTTTTCTAAGGCTTGTACTTAACAGAGATGAAATTCCAAAGTCCTTTTCCCAAGTTTAGTTATTCAGGTTAAATTCCCATTCCCACAAGTTGCTTAGAGAAAGTTCTTACTCCCTTAAAAGGGTGTTATTCCTCCTTATCTTTGGCCAAAAGAATTTGTGGCCTTTGCCTTAGAACTTCTCAAGGGCAAAGCTAGTTGCTTGGCTACCTTCTGTTCCCATTTTGCCCAGGGACCTATTCCTTGCCTTCACAGGAGACAATGTTAATAGCTGGATACAAACTTGTTCTGCTTTTATCCTTGAAATGACTCTTTATTAGCTTCAATTCAAAATCATTATTTTTTAAGGCTAAATTTGACAGAATGTTAAGTTTTAGTTTTACAAAAGCTGCTAACTTCTTATAGAGTGCTAGGAAATACAAGTTAGTCTGTCATCTTTAAAGTACTGATGAAATTAATTACTGGGGTAAGCTTTATTTAAGTCTCTGCATATGTTTTCAAAGTCAAACTTAAAACAAGTAACTAGAACCATAGTTTGTCCAATTAGATATACCTAGGCAGCCCTTATAGTTCAGAGAAATGTAGAATATGACATTTAAAATAATAATTAAAATGCTTATGTTAGACAGAGACTCCAAGATCTAAGAGCTTCAAAGAAGTTCATGAGACACCATAATGTCCCCACCTGTTTATGATGATGCTGACTACTGGGCAAGATGCCCCAGTCAGCACTGGCTGCCAGGTCCTGGCTCCAACTGTGAAAAAAGAGCAGGACATTGGAGAATTGATTGCACCACTTTTACCTAGACAAAATAGGATCAGTATTTTCCATGTCTCTTCTTCACAGGAAAAATTTTCACCTTATGGGCCTGGCTAAGACTGTAAGACTGTTGTTCTGGATTCTTCTGCATCCAATGCTTTGGAGACCTGGGTATGGCTGTCTGTATATGAACTCTGGTCCCTGTAATTTTTAATAGATTCAGAATCTGCTTTGTCTGTACTCAGGTATAAGTTATTTATAGTTCTGGGATCTCTGAAAGTATTGATGGCTAGGCTATCTATAATGTTGTCAGTTATGCAGCAAGAAAAATCAGATCCTTCAACAAATCTATGGCCAGCTTGTTAGCTTTTATATATATCAGGCCTGGAATTTTCTAAAGCTACTAGGTCTCTTGACTAAAAAAATGTTTAGAGATATATAAAAGTCTGAGGATATAAAAGGTAATAAGCTTTGAAAATCTAAAAATGATTAAAGATATAAATACAGGTGAAGATATGGAAAATGCTTCTGATTTCTTTGCCCTTCTATGGTATAGTTCTGATAAACTGATAGAGCAATGAATGTTTACAGTTTGGGTCACAAGTTCAAAATTTTAGATTTATTCTGGTTGCTACCTAAATATGAACGTAAAGATGTTTCTCATCAGGCCAAAGACATCTCTGTCCAATCCATACCTGGCTCTCTGGACAGCAGAAAAATATACATGCTTCTAACCAAAGTCTGTAGTTTTTCTTAGGATTCGAAGGTATGAGTATATTCCTGCTGTTTACAGCTACCCGTTTTCTGCTTTTATCTATGATATGATATGGGCCTGAGAGTTTCACATGTATTGTTTTCCTATAAGTACATGATTTTTAACTTCTGTTCCTATTTTAAACTTATCTCAAAAGATTTCTACTTCACTGGCAGATACATCTAATCATTAGTTGCTGACTACAACCTGCTGTGAATGACTGTGAGCCCTGGACTTGCTAAAAGATGATGTGGACCAGTCTAGCTGATGTGAATGTTCCCTGTCTCTTCAACAGGGTTTGTGAACCAGATGCTTCTGATGAGTGCTCTATTGCCTGAATTCCCTCCTTACTTTTGGTTAGCCTTTCAGCCTTCCTGGGCCCTGATGACAGTGCCAAGATGTCAGCTTGATGTATTTGCAGAAAGGAACATGTCATCCCATGATCCCTGCCCAAAATAGGTTGAAATGCGGAGAGAAGGAGGAACTCACTGGATGATAAAAATAACTAACTATAATTTCATTGACATACCAAAAAGGTAGGCCCATAGTTGTCAATTAATAGGTTTATTAACTAAAATGGTTCTACAATAAAAAGACACTTTGGTTCTTTATGCAGAACTACAGAATCAAAGAGTATATTTGTGATTATAATTATAATTTGATTGTAATAAGAATATCAGAGCTACAGGGCCTGGTAATCTGGCCACTGACCTGGAAAATCTGTTAGGTAATGGTTCTTAGGTCCCAATAATATCTCTTTAAACCCATGGGCAAGTAGGACTCATGATTATGTCCTGTCATTGGTAGTTGTGAAGGGGGAAATGTAGGATTCAGCCAACACAAGCTCAATAGAGGCCTGAGTCTCAGTAGTTAACCATGAGGCAATACCTGGTTCTGATAAAGACCACCAACTGAGACTCCCAGGCACCACACAGGAACAGACCATACAAAGGAAATTTCTAAGAGTTCAATCATTGTAGATAGGGTCACCTGCTAGCGCACACCCTGCAAATGTATCTTTTCTTATTTTTGTCTTTAAATAATGCCCTCTATAAGTGTGGGATACCTCCTCTTGCCACTGCTGTGCCAGTTGCTTTGATGAGGTTCCTGCCAGCTTCTATAGTTCACACAATAAGCCTTGCTTTTGCATTTCAGTGAGTCAGTCTCCCTTGTGGTCTTTTGGTGTCCTCAAAGATTGGCCATAACACTGGGCACTGGTTGTTCAGGTTTGAGGTATATATTTCAAAGTTAAATTGTGAGGACATCTGTTATGAAAGTTGGTACAGCTCCCTTGGGAGATGAACAATTTTACAGCTTGCCTGGCATTGTTAATTTCAGTGCAAAGTTTTTGAGTTGTAGTTTGTACCCAAATAGTCTGTCTGGAAATGTTATGTGCTACTAATCCCAGAGGTCCAGGGAAATAAAAACCTCTGATGGGATCTGAAAGAGCAAATATTCCCAGTTCTAATACATGATTGATAAAACTCAGACAGAAATTGGTGTTCAATGTGAAGTTCAGAAAAGCAAACATTCAGCCTCTCTTACATCTACCTCAGTCTCAAAAGGTGATCCTGCCTCCAGAAATCTCAGAATGAGACAGAAACTGAGAACTGTATCCTCCTGCTTTACAATTCTCTTTAGTTCTCTCTAGTTCTGACACTAAGGTTGTACACCAACATTGCCTGGTTTCTATGTGTAACTACTGGGATTAAAGGTGTGTGTCATTGTTGCCTGGTCTGTAAAGCTGATCAGTGTGACTGTTTTACTTTTCTTAGGCTCAGGCAAGCTTTACTTATTACAATACAAATTAAATGCCTCTACACTGTTACAACACCTGATTACTCACTGATATTTCCAATGAATCTGCCATTGCCTAAGCCAGCTGGTCCACATCAATGTCATTCCTTACCTGTGCAAGAATGTAAATATGTCAACAATGCTAAAAAGGTTTAGGCAACAGCTACCATGTCTCGAAAAACCAAAAAAAAAAGAAAGTAAAAATAATACATGTTATGCTTCTTTTCACCTTTTGAAGTCACATCACAATGATAAAGATATGTATTTTTGAGTAAAGTCACTGAATCACTCTCATTCTTAAATTTGTATTATTTTTTTTTATTCTTCACATATATAATGGAGAAGGGTCATCTGTCTATGGTCATCTGTCTCATTGGTTAATAAAGAAACTGCCTTGGCCTTTTGATAGGCTAGAAAATTATGTGGTTGGAGTAGACAGAACAGAATGCTGGGAGAAAGAAGCAGAGTCAGGCAGATGCTCAGGCAGACATAATGAAGCTCTGGCCCAAGATAGACATAGGCTAGAATCTTCCCGGTAAGCCACCACCTCGTGGTGCTACACAGATTATTAGAAATGGGTTAATAAAGATGTGATAATTAGCCAATAAGAGGCTAGAACTAGCAGGCCAGGCAGTGTTTAAATGAATACAGTTTGTGTGTTATTTCCGGTGTAAGGCTAGCCATGTGGGAGTCGGGCGGGATGAAAAGGAGGCCTGCTCACCTCATCACTACACATATATAGTACATTGCAACTGCCATTTCTCCTCCCTCCCCTTCCTGGACCCCCAGATACATCCCAATACATCTCCTCTCAGAAAATGGTAGGCCTCTCAGGGACATAAACCAAAGATGGCATAATATGCTATAATAATACCAGGCACACACTCTCTTATGAAGGCTGGATGAAGTGACCCAGTAAGAGGAAAAGGGTTCTATAAGCAAGCAAAGGAGTCAGAAAGAACCTTGGCTACCCCATTAGAAATTACACAAGAACACCAAGCTTTGCTACCATAGCATATATGCAGAAGATCTAGGTCAGACCTCTGTAGAATCTCTGATCTCTATTCTCCCCTATGAAAGTAGTCAGTTGATTCTGTGGCCTATATTTTTAGGGTGGCAATGACCCCACTGGTTCCTCTGATCCTTTTTCCCTTTCCTCTGTAACACTTTCAGAGTTCTGTTTAATATTTGGCTGTGGTACCCTACATCCACTCCCATCAGTTGATGGATGAAGTCTCTCTGGTCTCTCTAATTATGATTTTTCTAGTCTGCTGACCCAGAACACTCTTCAGAAAGGACAAACTGTAGAATGAAGGTTTGTGGCTGGGTTTATGATCCAATCCCTCTACTTGAGGTGTTGTCTGTATATAGAAGATGACCAGTTCAGGTCAATCTCTCATTACTAAGAGTCTTTTTGAGGAACACTCTCATAGATTACAGTGAGTTTCCATTGACTAAGTTTCCATTCTGCCCTTAAAATGCCCCCCCCCACTGAATTCTAGTCTTTTCTCCTCGTATTTTCTCCCCCATAATTTGTCCCCTGTTCCCATCCCCACCCACTCCCAGTCCACCAATGAGGTCTTTTTTATTGTCCCTTTCCAGGAGATTCTTATAACCCACCCTAATCCCTCCTTGTTACTTAGCATTCTGAGTCTTTGGATTGTAGCATGATTTTCTTTTACTTTACAGCTAAAATACTTACTTATAACTGAATACAAGTGATGTTTGTCTTTCTGGGTTTGGATTACCTCATTCATGATGACTTTTTTCAAGTTTCAACCATTTGTCTGTAAATAACATGATTTTTATAACAGCTGACAGATATTCCATTGTGTAAATGTGTCATATTTCCTTTATACATTTTTCATTTGAGGAATATTGAGGTATTTCTAGTTTCTGATTATTATGAATAAAGCTTCTATGAATTTAGAAGAACAAGTGTCTTTTTCGTGAGAGTGAGTATCCTTTGGATATATGCTCAGGAGTAGTATAGCTCGGTCTTGAGAAAGATTGATTGCTAATATTCTGAGAAACTGCCATAATGGTTTCCAAAGTGGTTGCTCATAGTTGTACTCCTACCAGTATTGGAGGAGTGTTCTACTTGTTCCACATACTCTCTAGCATAAGCTGTCAGTTCTGTTATTCATCATAGACATTCTGACTGGTGTAAGGTGGAATCTCATAGTTATTTTGATTTGCATTTTCCAGATGACTATGGATACCTAACATTTCTTTAAGTGATTCTCAGCCATTTTTCGTTCTTTTTATAATTCTGTGTGTAGTAGATCTGCATTCCATTTTTTAAATTGGCTTACTTAGTCTGTTGGTGTCTAGTTTCTTGAGTTCATTATTTATTTTTAATATTAGCCCTCTGTCAAATGTGTGGTTGATAAAGATCTTTTCTCATTGCATAGACTGTCTTTTTGACTTATATTGGTGTTCATTGCCTTTCAGAAGCTTTTAAGTTTTATGAGCTCCCGTTTTTAAATGGTTGATCTTAGTAACTGCACTATTGGTGTTCTATGTAACTATTGTCTCCTTTGACAATGCATTCAATTTATTTTCCATTTTATCTGCTATCAGTTTCTTTGTATGTGGTTTCACCTTGAGGTCCTTGATCTACTTGGACTTGAGTTTTGTGCAGGGTTATAGCTACAGATCCATTTGCATCTTCTAAGTACCTATGTCCAATTGGACCAGCACCATTTGTTGAAGATACTTTTATTTTTCCAATGAATATCTCTGGCTGCTTTATCAAATATCAGATTTCCAACAGCATGTAGATTTACATCTGTGTCTTCAATTCAATTCCATTGATCCACCTGTTTTTATTTTTTTAACTATGGTTTTACAAAAAAGCTTGAAATCGGGGATTTTTGTACCTCTGGAGGTTCTTTTATTGTGTAGAATTACTTTAACTATCCTGGTTTTATATTTTTCCCTATGAAGTTGAGTATTAGTCTTCCATGGTCTGTAATTAATAATGTTTGACATTTGATATGGATTGCATTGACTCTGAACATTGCTTTTTGTAGGCTGGCAATTTTCAATATGTTGATACCATCAATCCATGAGCATTTTTGATCTTTCCATTTTTCAATATTGTCTTCAATTTCTTTCTTTAAAGACTTGAAATTTTATCATAGAGGTTAGAGTAACCCTAAAATGTTTTATATTTTATGTTACTATTGGGAAAATTGTTGTTCCCAGGATTTTTTGCTCAGACCATTTGTCAGTTGTATATAGGAATGCTATTGATTTTTAAAAAGAAGTTAATTATGTATCTACTCACTTGGCTGAAAAGATTTATCAGCTCTAGGAGTTCCCTTGTAGAATTTTTGGGTTCACTTATTTATACTATCTTATTATCTGCAAATAATGATACTTTGACTTTTTTTTTCAACTTTAATCCCATTGAACTCCTTTAAAAATGTTGTCTAATTGTTCTAGCTAGAAGCTAAATACAGATTTGAAAAGGTATGGAGTGAGCTGTCAGTCTTATCTTGTTCCTGATTTTAGTAGAATTGTTTTGAGTTCCTCTCCATTTAATTTGATGTTGGTTATAGGCTTGTTGTGAATTGCCTTCATTTTGTTCACCTATGTCCTCTGCAAGATTTTTATCATGAAAGTGTCATGGAATTTTGTCAAAGGCTTTTTTAGCATCTAATGAGATTGTCATATGTTTTATTTTTCTTTAATTTTTATATGGTGGATTATACTGGCATATTTTTATATATTTAATCACTCATGCATCTTTGGGATGAAGACTATTTGATCAGGGTTGATGATCTTTTGGTATGTTCTTAAATTCGGTTTGCAAGTATTTTTGTGTCAATGTTCATGAGCAAAATTGGTCTCTAATTCTCTTTCTTTTTGAATTTCTGCATGGTTTGTTTGTGTATTAGGGTGATTCTGGCCTCATAAAATGAATTTGGATAGCTTCAGTCTGTTCTCTGTGGTTGTGAATTGTAGGCTAATTTTTTTTTTTGCTTTATGTCTAAAAGGCACTTATGAGTGAGTGCATATTATATTTGTATATCTGGGTCTTGGTTACCTCACTAGATATGATGTGCTCCTCTTTGGTGTTTTTGCTTCTTTTTATTCTAGCACTTTCAGGTGTGCTGTTAAGTTGTTAATATGAAATCTCTCCAATTTATTTGTAAAGGCATTTAGAGCTATAAATTTTCTTTTTTTTCTTTTTTTAAAAATTTTCTTTTTAGCACTTCTTTCATTGTATCCCAAAAGTTTGAATAGATTATGTATCCACTTTCTTTCCTGTTTTCTTCTCTTCTTCCTTAATCCTTCCTTCCTTCCTTCCTTCCTTCCTTCCTTCCTTCCTTCCTTCCTTCCTTTCTTCCTTTTTTCTGTGGCATTGGAACTATCTCTGCAGACTAGGCTGGCCTTGGCTTTGAGCTCATAGAGCTCACTTGTCTCTGCCTCTCAAGTACTGAGATTAAAGGCATGTGCCACCACTGGCTGGCAATGTTTTCATTTCCATTGACTCCTAGAAAGTTGTAACTTTCTGTATTTTTGCTTTGACACAGTAGTCATTCAGTAGGGACTTGTTGAGCTTGCTTGAGTTTGTAGGCTTTCTATTGTTTCTGTTGTTGTTAAAATCCACCTTTAATCAATGGTCTGGGAGGATACAGGGGGTTATATCAATTTTCTTGTATCCTTTGAGACTTGCTTTGTGACCAAATATGTGGTCAATTTTGGAGACTGTATTGGGAGGTATTTTAAAAAAGGTATATTATTTTCTGTTTGGGTGAAATGTTCTGTAGTTTCATGTTAAGTCAATTTGATTAATAACACATCTATTAGATTAATAACATCTATTATTTATTTGGTTGGTTTTTGTCCAGGTGACCTGTCCATTGGTGACACTGAGGTATTGAAGTCTCTCAACAATTAATTTATAAGTTTCTATATGTAATTTAAGATTTCATAATGTTTCTTTTACAAAGGTGAATGACTTTGAATTTGATGCATAGATGTTAATAACTCATATTTTCTATTGGTATAGTTTTACTTTGATGAGTATGAAATATTCCCTATAACTTCTTTTGATTAACTTTTATCTATATTCTATTTTGTTAGATATTAGAGTATCTACACCATCTTCCTTCGGAGGTATATTTGCTTGAAAAATAATTTTCCAACCTTCATTCTGAAATAATAGCTGTCTTTAATGCTGTGGTGTGTTTCTTGTATGCAGCAGAGAATAGATCATGTTTTGTATTTATTCTCTTAGTCTATATCTTTTTTATTGGAGAGTGGATATTGAGAGATATTAATGAGCAATAATTGTTAGTACCCGTTTGTAGAGATATTTCATTCATATTTTAATAAATAAAACTGCCTGATGATCAGAGAGTAAAACAACTCTATTGATCAGTCTTAGAGATGATGCCCTGATAACATACATCTTTAATCCCAGTAGCCACATTAGTTGCCATAGAAACCAGGTAGTATATGTCTTTAATCCCAGCCCTAGAATGTATTATAAAACAGGAGGAAACAGCTCTCAGACATAGTCTCATTCTGAGATTCCTGGAGGTAGGATCACCATTTATGAACTGAGGTCAAGGTAAGAACTAGTGACTGACTATTTTGTTTTTCTCACCTTCAGGTTGAACCCCAATTTCTCTCTGTGAGTTTTTTTTTACTAGTTATGCTTTACCCGTTATTTTGTCATTACTGTTGGTGGTGGCAGTGGCTGTGTGTGTGTCTGTGTGTGTGTGCGCGTGCACGCGTGTGTGTGGTGTGTGCATGTTTCCCCATTTTGTGTTTTTCTGGTGTTATTGCCTCTGTTTTTATGGGAGTAGTAACTTCCTTGTGTTGGAGCTTACTTTCTAGTACCTTGTAGGACTAGATTATGAATAAATATTGTGTAAATTTAATTTTGTTTTAAAGTATCTTTTTTCCATCTATGGTAATTGAAAGCTTTGCTGGGTAAAATAGACCATAGGCTGGAATCTATGGTCACTTAGAATATGCAAGACATCTGTCCAGATACTTTTGGCTTTTATAGTCTCTGTTGAAAAGTCAAATGTAATTACAAAAGGTATAACTTCATATGTTACTTGGATTTTTTCCTTTGACTTTTTAAATATTCTTTCTTTATTTTATATGTCTAGTGTTATGATTATTATGTAATGTAAGGATGCCCTTTTCTTGTACACTCTATTTGGTGTCTGTAATCTTCTTGTCCTTTGATAAGCATCTCCTTCTCTAGGTTAGTAAAATCTTCTATGATTTTGTTGAGCATATAATCTGGATTTTTGAGCCAGGATTCTTCTTTTTCTTCTAATCCTATTATTCTTTGGTTTGGTTTCTTCATAATGTCCCAGATTTCCTGGATGTTTTGTGTTTGCAATTTTTAAAATTTAACATTTTCTCTGATTGATGAATCTATTTCCTCTATTGTAACTTCAATGCTTAGATTCTCTTTTTCATCTCTTGTACTCTGTTGGTAATGCTTAAGTCTGTAGTTCCTGTTCACTTAATCAGATTTTCTACTTACAGAATTTCCTCAGGTTGTGTTTTCTTCATTGCTTATATTTCTGTTTTCAGGTCTTGAGTGGTTTCCTTCATGTACCTTCCTGCCTTTGGTTTCTTGGCATTCTTTAAAAGATTTATTGATTTTCTTTATTTTATTTTTGATTGTCTTCTCAATTTCTTTAAGGGATTTTTTATTTTCTCTGTATGGACTTCTATTATCTTTATAAAATTGGTTTTAAGATTATTTTATCATGTTTTAGCTGTGTTGGAATTGTTAGGTATTGCTGTTATGGGATAACTGGGATCTAGTGGTGTCTTAATGCCCTTTGGGATGATTATAGGTTTAGATTTGTCTTTCTTGGATGGATATTTTATTCCTTGGTTTCTTTATTTTCCTTAGTATTCTGGTCTTCATGGCTTGTATTTTTGGTACCTAGTGTGACCTTTGATTCAGTATAGAATCTTTATCTAAATTGGCAGATGGATATTTGGTGACTAGCTTGTCTTAGGTGCAGCAGGGCTTCTATGCTCTTTTGACTGGTGTGATTTTCAACTGTTCTTCTGTGTGGCCTGCACCTGAATAGTAGAGGTGTCCTGGCATTGTGGGTAGGGCCTGGCTGCAGAATGAGTCATGAAGCAGTGGTAGAGTTGTGTGTTAAGTAATATTTAGTGAGTAGAGCAATTCAACTGGCAGGCAAGACACTCGCCTGTTCTTCTGTCTGGTCTGGTTGTACCTGAGCAGCAGAAGTCTCTGAATCACTTTGTCAATCAACAAATTCAACCTTTAAAAATGGAGTTTCAGCAGCCACATGTTCTCATAGCTCAATCAATGAATATTTATTTGTGCTGGGGCCTACTTACATTAAATATTTACTTTTTCTTTTGTTTAGCTTATCCTTTATGAATCTATTTTACTTTCAAGGCCACAGGTGATCTAAAGCATGCATCATCAGGGCCTTTACCATTGCCATATAATATTGAAAGACCCCCCCCGCCCAGCTTGTTAAACAACTTAGCACCGGTAACACCATTTTGCAAGGCTTGTACTGAATATTCAGGGTTTTAACAAAGGGCAGTTTAGAAGCTGCCAAAATGAGATAGAGACAACTGTGGCTGGGCCGGGGGAGGAATGGTGAATACCGAGAAAGACACCCTGTCTGCCCTAGACAAGAGCCAAGGCAGCCCATATCTGAATTCTGGGGAACCAGGGACCTTGTCCTGACTTGAACTCGGCCATATTCAAACTGACCAATGAATACCCTGTAACTATGCATCTCGCTTCTGTAACCGTGCTTCTGCTCCCTTTACCCTATAAAAACCCGCTACCCCAGCCGGACGGTGCGCCAGTCCTCCGAGAGACTTGGATGCCCCAGGTACCTGTGTATCTGAATAAACCTCTTGCTGTTTGCATCCGTAGAAGTGGTTTCGCTGTTCCGTGGGAAGGGTCTCCCCAGACTGAAAGACACTCTCTAAGGGTCTTTCAATATAACTTCCCAAGAAAAATAATCTACAGATTTGGAGGAGAATGGATATTGAAAAAAAAATGGAGTGAGAAGATGCTTTTACCAATGAGAGGTAGAATATTAAAGAAACATACAAAGGCAAAGCAAAGGTAGTGAAGAAATGGGGGCTAATGTCCAGTTTTCATTACCTGGTCAAAAGCAAAAAGAAGGGAAGTTGTGCAGATTGCAGGGGTGTGGTTGAAGCAACTACTGCTATGAGATATGATTCATCTCATATGAAACAATATTCACAGTGCCACATTACCGCACAGTCCTGTGTCTTCTATTGTTCGGAGGCATCAACAAGCAGCAAGAAGCTCCTTGTCACTGCTTTGGTGTTTTCAACAAGCTTGGAATTGAAGGTGGAGGGTGATACACGTTACTTTTTTCAACATTCTGATATAGTGATACTTAAAATAGCCAAACTAAAAACCAGTGGGGGCGATGACATTTTACCTGCTTTGCTGAAGAAGAAAAGAGGAAGGAAAGACAGTTTTGTTTTGTTTTAGACATAACAATGTTTCACTTTCATCACGATTTCATATCCAGCTCCTCAGACCCATGTCAGCAGGTGGTAAGTGCTCAAAAGGAGTAGCCATGTAGAAAGTCTAGGATAATGACCACAAGTACCAAAAATCCAAGCCCCAGTAAACATCTGTGGCCTTCATATTTGGCTGGAGCCAGAGGTCAGCATATTTTAAGAGATAACATTTCTGACCAATGAGGGAGGAACTCTCACCTATGATTGGCTAATGTTTGTCCCTGTTGTCCTCTGTTGCACAGAGGAATTCACCTTAGGAATCATCATTCTGTTGCATTTTTATTTATTTATTTAGGACAAGAAACAAAATTTAGTGGATGTTAAAAACTCATAAATTTAATAATAGCAATGATACTTTATACTTGTCCCAAATGCTTTCAAATATCCTGAATAATTTATTCTTTTTAAATTTAATAGTTTAAAGATTTTTATATCATTTTAATCCCCCTCTATTCCTATCTAACTTTCCCCATCTCTCCTCTATTTCCTCTCACGACAATGTCTTCTTTAAACATTGTTTTACACACACACACATACTACAAATACAAGACATTACACCCTTTTTGTATTGCTTGTATGTATACAAGTTTAGGGCTGCCACATGGTTTTGGATAACTTATCAGGGTATTTATTCTGGGAGAAGATTGGGTCTCTTAATCCCAACAGTCATTAATTGCCTATAACTCTTCATTTAGATGTGAGGTTTTGTGAGATATCCATCATCTACACCGGCATGTCAATTGGTAATGCCATTGTTCTAGTTTTATTTAGGTAATGATATTGTTGTGATTTCATTAGTGAAACTTACAAGCTGTATATAGGACACAATATTTCTGAGTATATGTCTTGATTCTCTGACTCTCTTAGTCTTTTGACATTCTTTTCCATGATATTACCTGAGATTTAGGTGTGGAGGTTGTGTTATAGATGTATCAACTGGAACTGGAGGACCTGTGGTCAGTTGTTCTCTGCATTTTAACCAGTTGTGAATTTCCATGATACTCTGCATCTGCCTTAGAAGCTTCTCTGGTGAGGAATGTAAGATGCACTTACCCATGGGTATAAGGATAAGTACTCAGAATGCAGTTAGAAATTATACTGTTTTAAAAATGTATCAGTAATAAGTTTTTCTCTAGGTTCCATGACTTTTCCAGCAATGCATGTTTGGCCATGTTTACAGTACTGGGCATAAATTCCCTCCTATTTTGCAGACCTTAAATAGAATTATATAGCTGTTGGTTACGCCCAATATATTGCATACTTTGAGATATCATGCCATGTTGGTCATTGTGTTTTCTAGACTTTGCAGCTGGATAGAGTTATTGATTGCATTTCTGTCTTGTCAGCTTGCTTAGCAACTTTGTAACTTCGAGATCAATTCCTGGTCAGTTTCTCCGAGCCCTGTTTCTGAAGTGTGTTGTGCCTTCAGAAGGAGGTATTAATATCAAGTTTTGAAAGGTAACCAAGGACAAGAGTCTGTTAACAGCAATTGCTTTTATTATTTTGGAAGTTTCTTGGATTCCCTGACACAAAATTTGAAGGTCAGATTGCCATGCCTGGCACTGGGAGTTTTGCTGGGTAGTTCATGGCTCTTGGATGAAGGATTACCATCCTAAGAGGGATAACTGCATTTAAATCACACACACACACACACACACATACACACACACACACACACGTAATCTCATATACTCATATATTTGTTGTATTTGAATGAGAATGTTTCTCATGGGCCAGTATCCTTGAATACTTGGTCATTAGTTGGTGAAACTGGGAAGGATAATGAGATGTGGCCTTGTTGAAGGACATGTGTTACTAGGGGTGGATTTTGAGGTTCCAAAAGATTTATGTCATTCCTGGAGTGGCTCTCTGAATCAATTGTTGAACTCTCAGTTGTTCCTGTTGCTATTCCTTTGTTCTAACATCATAACTGTAACCCTTTGAAACTTTAAGCCAAATTAAGCAGTTTTCTTTGATAAGTTGCCTTGATCATAGTGTTTCATCACAGCAATAGAATACTAACCAAGACAATTGTAAAAAGAGACTGACTGCACTTGCATTTTCCAGTCATCCAGACCCAAATAGTCACACAAAAACTATATTAATTACAACGCTTTTTGGCCTATTAGCTTAGGCTTCTTGTTAACTAAGTCTTAAAATTAACCCATTTGTATTATTATCTTATATTTTGGCACAAGGCTCGTGGTTTGTTTTTTCTTGCTTTTTTGGTGGCTACATGGCATCTGTCTGACACTGCCTTCTTTCCTCCTTCGTTCAATTTAGTTTTCTCATCTACCTATATTCTGCCTTGAAATAGGCCAAAATAGCTTCTTTGTTCAAAAATTGTAATAAAACACATTTACAGCATTCAGAGGAGAATTCCACATCACATAATAGTATAATGCATTTTTAAGTAATCATAAAATATTTTTATAGCCTTTACAAAATCTTTAATGTTATTCATCCCTCTGTCTCTCCTTTCCCTCTCTATTTCTCTTCTTCACTCTTCCTCAGTCAAAGTCCTTCATTTTTCCCTTCGTAGCACCTACATCCTACAATATTCCTCTCTAGAGCTCCTCTCCCTACCTATTATAGTTCCTTTTTACTTTCCTCATTTCTATGGTTACTCAGGGTGATAGTGCTCACAAGAAAAAACTCTAAGAGCTATGATCCACCTATATGAGAGAACACACAGCATCCTTATTTCTGAATCCAGATGACCTCACTCAGTATGTTTTCTCATTCCATCCATTTACCTGCAAATTTCATTCATCTTTAAAGCTGAAGATGCTTCTATTGTTTCTTGATGCTATATTCTCATTAACTTTTCACTAGTTGAAAAGCATTCAGATTATTTTCACTTCCTAACTATAATGGAGTGAGTGGCAACAAATGTGGCTGAGCAAGTATCTGTGAAGTAGGACATTAAATCCATTGGGAATATTCCAACAGATGATGTAACCGGATCATGTAGATGATCTATGCTTAGCTTTTTGAGTATTTTCTATACTGAAATCCATAGTGATTGCATCAGTTTGTAGTCTATTGTCCCCAAAGGACTATAAGACACTTATAAGCCTGCTTTGTTCCTTTTACTCAAACTACACACAAAAGCTCATTTTTACCTCAGAGCAAGTTCAAACTAAACTGAATGTTCCTGTAAATGGATTATAAGTTAAAAAATATTACAGATAAGCCAAGGCCAGAGTTAGAGATGTCTAACCAAGGTTATTAACACACAGCAACCTAAAAAATCCTGGCCATTTTTCACTTGCCAAGTCTGGTTGATAAAGAACTATGTCTTGCAGCTTGTCTCGCTGAGACTGTCCTAGTCTCTGGCCACATTCTTAAAGGAGAAACCTTGAAATCTTGTGTTGCCATGGTAAATGTGTCTGTCCGAGTTGTTTACCCAAAGAATGTGCTGTGACCAACGGGATGTAGTTCTTGTAATTTTTTTTTGTAATTGCCTCAAGCCTCCAGTAAAAATGTTGGAGAGGCACTGCCAGGGATGCATGGTTGAGTTTTTCTTTAGCCTGGTGAAATGGGTATTTGGAGTCAGAGTTAAGTTAATCATAAAAAATTAGGGGGATTGTATTTATATTTTAAGTAGAAATTTTAATAATGTTTAATTTATTAAAAAGAAAAGGAAAAATTATTGTAGTTTAAGTTTAAATCTTCCTTGAGATTTTATTCACTTAATGTCTCAAAACTGGATGGACTTTTCCCCACCTTACATGGAGAAATCCAAGTCAGAGTTAAAATGAATGAACAATAATAAAATAACAAAATAAAAATAATTAAAAAATAAGAAAATTGTAATGATAAGTGCCATGGAAACAGGTTCTAACGAGCGACTATGCTGTCTGAATTCATACTTTCTTAAGTCTGAATAAAGCATTTCTTAAACAAAAGTTGAGCAAATAAGTAAGAATCATGGAGATGGTTGTTTTTGCTTGATAGATTCAGCTGGAAAACTGGCCACATACTAGTTGCACTGAGGTGGGCTCACTTTTGATTTCATTGTGTGTCTACTTTAGTGAGTGTTATTCCCTTTTATTTTTTAATTTTTATCTTATTTTTTTAAAAAGAAAACAAACTATTTGTTTTATTTTACATATCAATCCCAGTTCCCACTACCTCCATCCCCTCCACCTTTCTTCCCCAACCCAACCCCCATCTACTCCTCAGAGAGGGTAAGTTACATTGCTCTGGGGAAGGGCCAAGGCCCTCTATTGTATGTAGGTCGAGCAAGGTATGAATCCAAAGAAAATGGGCTCCAAAAAGCAAGTATAGGTAGTAGGGATAAATCCTGGTGCCACTCCCAGTGGCACTGGAGGAGTCTGCCTGAGCCAAACTGTAGACCTCATTCAAACAGTGTAGTTTGGTCTGTGCTGGTTCCTTCTTCATCTGACCAGAGTTGGTGAGCTTCCAATAGCTCAGATAAGCTGTTTCAGTGGGTGCCCCATCATGGTCTTGACCTCCTTGCTCATATTCTCACTCTTCCCACTCTTCAACGGGACTTGCAAGCTCAGACTAGTGCTACGATGTGGGTCTCTGCCTCTGTTTCCATCAATTGCTGATTAAAGGTTCTATGGTGACATTTACGATAGTCATCAATCTGACTATAGGCCAAGGCTAGTTTGGGCACCGTTTCCACTATTGCTTAGGGTCTTAGCTGGGGACATCCTGTGGATTCCTGGGAATTTCTCTAGCCACCCTTTCCTTTGAGAATTTTTGCTTGACAGCAACCTACTTTGGTGCTTGCTTTTCTCTGTATGTAGGTTTGCTGGCTTATTCCAATTTGCCTCTTAATGGTGATATCCTGGGTAAACTGCTAAGGGTGAGTTGGAGAAGAGGGGAAGATGAGTGATTGGGTTGGTTGAGTTGGGGTGGCATAACAATTGTGGGACCTTGGGCTTCTACATCTAGAACTGTAAGAATATAAACAATTTTAAGTTATTCAGGCTGTGTATCTTGCTATGGTGGTTCTGGCAAGTTAACACAGTTGGTTTCTTCCAACAACCTGACAACTGCTCCCAACTGAAAACAGATTGCTCTGCTTATATAGAATTGCTGTAAATTATAACATACTTGGAAACTTCTTTATACAAACCTTGGAGTTTTTATTTCAAAGAGTTAAGAGATGATAGTTTACGCTAGAGCCAAATATGAGTGACACTGATTTGGGTTACCCCAAATTCCATGAGGAGGACATTTTATACAGTTCTAGATAATTTTATAATCATAAAGTTATATTACCTGGGGATAAACCAAAGAATGCCACACATCGGGATGCTTTTTGAATGGATTATGGCAGAAATGTTAGGTCAGCGAACATGGCAGAGATAGATATTTCTCTCATAAGCCTCAAATACTATATGATGGCATGCTTAGCTACTTGGTTGGTTGCAGTCTATTGCTCTGTACATTCTAAAATATCTACCTACTGGTCACAGAGATATTGAATCAGGTAGAGAGGATGACAAGATATGGCTATTGGAGAGGTAAAAGATGTTCCAACATCATATGGCTTAGGAGTTACAACATACCAAACTCTACAAAATTACTGAGGTTCTATTCAATTCATCAGCCTTGCACAGATGCACCGTCTTACATGACTTCTGTTCACAGTTACAGAGGATTATAAAAATGTGGTCACTGAGATAGTTGATTCTACAGAACATTTCCTTTTTATGTAATAAGCCAGATATGACATTCTGGCAGTGGCACATCACCTGTTGTCACTAAGAGTACAAATTGGCATGCTGCTAGAAATGCCTAAGATTCCAATTTGTTTGCATTTGTCATCTTCAGTTATTGACAGTTGAATGAAAAAATGAGAAATATAAAGTATTAATAAGAAAAAATGTTATCACTCCTATCCTGCTTTCTATAAATCTAAAAATAAATAATATATTAAGCTAGAAAGGGAAAAATCATCTCAATATTTATTCCTGGTAGGTAGAAAAGAAAAGACACAGACATTTAGAAACAGAGTAAGAAATTTCAACTGAACATTTCAAATATATTGAAGGAAAAACTATAGAAATGAAAGGGTTGAATCCTTTTTGCATAAAGTTGAAATAAATAATTGAAATGCAATTGAAATAATATTAATTGCAAGTTCACAGATTATTAAGAGCTATTTAGACAATTGGATATAAAGGTTAAACAAGGAAATAAAAAATGATTCAAAATGTTGCCTCTTAAAAATATTAAGATATTTATTTCAAAAATTGATATTATAAAAACAAAAATTACAAAATTAAATATTTATTTCAAATAAAAATGTTCTAATGATTCTGAAATGTCTTAGGAATGAGACATTCCTAAGTCTGAAACACTGTTTTTCTGAAATTGGAAGAAACTAAGATTGAAAGAACATTAAACCATGTGATGATGATTTTGTAGGTGTCTCAATTTGTTTTGTGTTTCACAAGATTTTATGGGTCTCAAGATCATCTGGCAGACTGATGGTACCACCTCTCTCATCTTCAGATTTACTGTATCTGAGACAAATTTTAGTAATTTACATTTCCCAATTTCAAAATGATGGTGTTCTAAGGATATTTTGACAAACAATATTCTGTGATTAACATGTTAGTGGAGTCTGAATTGACATGTGAATGAAATGTACCTATTCATAAGCACAAAATATTTTCTAGTAGAATCAGACCTTTGAAAACTTTGATTACATATACACATTGAAAATATTTGGAGAAAAAATTTTTTTTACCATTTTTATTTAAGCAATAACACCTTTAACACATTCTGAAAGTGGGAAAATTTTTGGAAAGCCAAGAATTGACAAATGAAGGCTAAGATTTACCTCCAAATTTATTTTCTTCCCCCTCTTTCTAGATGCATCTATGGCCATCAATGAGTCCATCTTTTCTGTCAGATAACCCTCCTTTGCCTTTCATGTCCATGTTGCTAATTTTCCTCCTTTTCTGTCTTGTCTCATAGCCTACTCTAAAGTATTCTCTGTGGCTTGGACTTTAAGGCTTTCTTCAATTCTACTTCTCAGTTTTCATGCTCTTGCCAAGGCTTCTTCTGCATACCACAATATCATTCACATAAATGCCAATTCATTTATATCCATCCAGAAACTGCCTTTCAGCTTCTCATCCGTATGATCAACAATATCTGCACAGTGTTCTAATGTAATCTGGTCCAATATTCTATACTTTGGTTAGGCATGGTCTCCAGACTATCCTATCCACAGCTCCTCTATTCCCAATGCCTCACACATCTGTAAAACTTATTAACTGCTCTTGAGTTGGTTATTTATCTCTACCCTTGTTGCTACCACTTAATTCAAGGCACCATATCTTTACTACAAGTCACACAATCATCCAATCCACCCACCCATAATCTCTCTGGCTTCCTCCAATATGTAAATCAGAATGTAATCAGCGCAATATTTTCAAATCATGACTGACAATGTAACCTCTTATATGAAACTCTCCATTGACTTCCACTTGTTTCTAGACTAAAACCAAATTTCTTTCACATATATACCTCTGCAGACTTTGAAATCTCTTAACTTTTTACCCTCTACTCTAGTCCCTTTTATCCTTGACATCAGGCCTCACTTGCTGCATTCCAATGAATGCAACATACCACCATTTACCATGGGTGTTATTTTCTCTTTCCAACCCTGTGTCTAATGAAATCATATTCTGCCTTCATCTGTTTGACAAATGTCTATCCTGCCATGTAGTAGGTCATGTGGCCACAATGCACATAGCTCATGTATGGATTGAGAACTCTGGGTAGCTATGTAAGTTGCTTAAATTCTTGGTGGCACATGCATGGCTGTGGAACATGGAAGTGCCAGTGCTTGGGGTAGATAGCATTTTGCCAGAGAAGTGGCAACATTGGGTGCTGGAAATGAAAACAAAGAGTAAGGACAAATGGCCCTTATATTGAATTTCTCGTTATCTTAGGAGGGAGAATGGCATCCCCCAAACAAACTTGATATTGGGAGGAAGGATAGATGGGGAGTAGACAACAACAAGGCCACATAAATCTAGGACAGCAGAGGGCTATGATAACAAACGAGCCATTCAATATCTGTAACATAAACAACTTTATCCTTGAAGCTGATCCTTCAAGGCAAATTTTATATCCAGTCACTTTGTTCTAGGAAGATATTTGCTACACATACTAAATAACAAACTTCTGATGCTTCTATTGTTCTCTAACTGATCTTTTTTTTTTTTTTGTGCTGCTGCTACTGCTTAAGGAACGAACTATCCAAGGCATGTCTTATCTACAATAAGAACTGAATACTTAGAGAAATTAAGACATGATCTACATACTTGACCCACTATACTAATAAACCTAGTCCCCTATTCTCCTTGATGGTTAGGATGTCAAAGAGGATTGAGAAAAGTGGTAAGAATGAACAGTGTTTTGTTCATTAAAAGTCAGTAAATTAAACAAGATATCTTCCAGGGACTCATATTCTATCAACAGACTTGGAGAGAGATCCTCATCATAAGGGAGTAAAATAGATAGCATGGAACATTGCCAATGGCTAGCCTGAGCTCTATCACCTACATATACAGCTCATTTCTCATCACACATATATCATATCCATATTATGAATGAGGAAATGGAGGCATAGATAGGAAATGGCGGGAATTTAAATCAATGAAGCCTATCTCTAGTCACAGTTTCAACAACAGCTATCATCTTTCCACCACACAGTCCTTACCCCTACATGTGCCTTCTGCTACTTACATCCAAAGTTCCCCAAATCTCATAAAAAAACATTTTCTTTTCCCCTGGTTTCCCAAAACATATACAGATGGATATAAGAAAGGATATGGTAGAGATTGCGGTGAGGATGCTGTTGGTATTGATACTATGGGAACAATGACACTATTTGAATTTTTAACTTTTTTTTTTAAATTTGAAATCCTGATCTTCAGTAAGCACAAATTATTTCCTGGCTCAATAGAGCTAGAAATCCAGAAACAAGTAGAGTGAGAACTTGTATAATGATGCAACTGCAAACAATTTGTCACTGTAAGAGGAAGGACTTGCCAGTTAACATCAAGGTCTTGGATGTGCTGATCATTTTACCTCAAAGATGAAATATACTCATGCTGGACTTCAGAAATGGGAGGGGAATGCCTTGAATGTAGCTTATAAATGAAAGGTTGCTAAATGTAGCTTCTAAATAAAAAGTTGCTAAAGCGTTTATAACATTTATTTAGGTCAACTACAGTCTGATTAAAAATTGTTTCCTTTAGGGTAGTCCTTACAAAATTCTTGACACATTTTATTTCATCCTCACAACAATCTACACGACATATTTTTCAACTTTTCAGTTAATAAAGTTAGAGTTTAAAGATTTT
>NC_022029.1:29450384-29454920 GCF_000317375.1 Microtus ochrogaster
AGAGAGAGAGAGAGAGAGAGAGAGAGAGAGAGAGAGAGAGAGAGAGAGAGAGAGAGAATGAAATATTTGGGAAACAGGCAGGCATTGTCTCAGTCTAAAAAACTTTTATAGCTACTTCCCACCCTTTTAATGGGCACCCCGTGCACATTTTAACACTTTTATTTTGTGATTCTTGACATTAAAAACAGTACATCTCAGCTCCTGCACTACTGCAATCCCACAATTCACTGATGATATGATTTTGAGTTGCAGTTGTATTTGGTTTGAAACAGAAACAAACCACTTAATACTCAGAAGTGTTTAAATTCTCCAACTGCTAAAGTTGAAGGCTTATCTACCTATATCTGTGACCTACCATTTCTAACAGCTGAAAATACTTAAAGAAAAAACTCTTCTTTAAAAAAGAGTGGGGTAAAACTGCATGATTCAACTATAAAGAAAAGCGGGCAGCTTTGAAGGCTTCAATAGTTTCACAGTCAAAATAATGTTGAGTCAGTGCAGAAAAGAAGATGTGTTTCTTTCCCTGCCCAGAGAAAACTCACATGGCACAGGTAACCCGCCTAACCTTTCAGCTCCCTGAACTTTCAAGGAAAATAGAACCTGTTCAGTAAGGTCACTGGCAATATAGTTTACTCTAAATATGATAACAGTGTATACAACCTGGTTGACTTCAATAACAAAAATCCACATTTTGGGGGATTTAGATGCTGGAAATTTAAGATCACAGTCTTGGCAGGTTAATTTGTTCTGATGTTGTGTGAGGAGGATTGATTCCAGCACATTCTTCTTGGTTCCAAATGGCTGTCTGCATTAATGTCTGTCCAGATTTCTTCTTTTTATGACATAAGTCACATTGAATTTAAAGCAACATAATGAAGCCACTTTGGCTTGGTTACTTCTGTAAATACCCTGTCACCAAATAAAGCCCAAGCCAAACTATAAAAGTTAGGACAACTGCTTATACACTGAGCTGACAAGGAAGATTTTATTTTTAAAGGCTCCCAAATATAAACATTATACACTCTCCTTTATTTTCTAGCCCTGACACTGGTAGCTGAGTAACTTCTGGTATGTTATTAGACATCACTGAACCACATGTTCACATATATGAAGTGAGGAGACTTTTGCAGTGCTGGGTATTGAACCATGAGTTTTATATGCAAGTCAAGTGTTGTACCATTGAGCTGTAGTCCTCAGCAAAAGACCTGAGACTGCAACAGCTTCCTAGCTCTAATGCTGGACTTCTTTTAACACATTTGTTTTTAAAATTTTTCAGACTTATACCAGACTATTCTTGTTTTATTCTTCCTTCCTTCAACCTTTCCATCATCTTCCTTACCATTAATTCTCCAGAACAATTTAAAACATCCTGTAATAATGGGCTACTGATCAAAGCAGGGCCTCATGCATTCTAGGCAGATACTCTACCGCTGAGTTGCATCTCTCAGCATTTAGGTAGCATGTATAACTGAATGCATGTGTGTGTGTGTGTGTGTGTGTGTGTGTGTGTGTATGTGTGTGTGTGTGCATGAAGTAGAAAATATTTTTAATGCTATTGTAGTAAGTTATACTTTGAGGACTATATTAGTTGGGTTGGTTTCTTCTCTCACCCGAGCAGTAAGAGAAAGTAATTTTATAGTATTTTAGACCTACAAAGTCCTAAGTATTAAGGCTATTTCTGGGAAACAAGAAGCACTACACCTTTCTAGAAGTAGGTAAGGAAACACGGGATGAAACATTGGATAGAAAGTGAAGGATTCAAGGCTAGAGAAATGACCCTATAGTTGAGAATACAGCATGCTCTTCTAGGAGACCTGAATTTTATTTCCAACACACACATGGTTTAAGTAACTCTAGTTTCAGAGAGAGTGACATCCTCTTGTGGCCTCCATTGTCACCAGAGATGCACATGGTACACAATCATATACGCATGTAAAATATAACCGCACGTAAAATAGAAATAAATCATTAAAGGTAAAGTGAAGGAGTAGCTACTGTAAAGACAAATGCTTGAAAAATCAGTAATTATCAGGTGGAGGCCAGAGGATCAGGAGTTCAAGGCCAGCTGTGGCTATGTACTTACCTAGTTTTAAGCCAACCTGGGACACATGAGACCCTACCAGAAAAGAATGAAAGAAAAGAGGGGAAGGAAAAGAAAGGGAGCACAGCTTTAAGACAGATGAAATTTGGGGCTTTTTTTTTCATCAAAAATTTTCAAGAGAAGATTGTAGAGGGATGAAATATTGCCAGATTGGAAAATTAATCCAGAGAACCGGGTGGGACAGATACCCCTGTCAACAGTCAGAGGTGCTCCCAGTAACACAGTGGTTTACGTTCTAAAGGGATTTTAAAACATATTATCTGTCAGTTTTCACTGCAACCAAAACAGCATAGATATGACCTCTAAAAGCCATCATTGTCCCACTGTAATTATGGGACTACAGGTGATACTGGCACATCACTGCTGTTTTTGTGTCTGCTTTGCTGTATTCCAAAGAGACAATAATAATTTTGGCCTCCTCTTGGAACAAGTACAACAATCCAAAATTATAAAGTGTGTCAAGGAATTTTTAAAGCTATAAATCCCTCATAAATGTAAATAAATTGTCATTATTAGCTATGCACATACATGCTTTGCGATCAAATGAGTTCAGGCTGTCTCCCCACAGGTTTGCTCTCCACTTTAAATTTAAATTAAAAAAAAAAAAATACCCTGCCCAAAGCTTCACACTTCAATCACCTACACTTGCTTCTTTTGAACAGCAATAGGTAGCAAGTCTGAAACATATTCTTTTCTTTCCTTTCCCATTTTTAAAGCTTGCTGGCCAACACCTGATCATATAGAATAGCCCCGAAGGAAAAAGAGGTTTGAAATGTGAACAAAATTTAGATCTTCCTAAGCACAAATTAGCTCTAATAGAAACCAGGGATTACTTGATGTATGTGTATAAAATATCCAGTCCTTTCTTTTGGAAACTTTTGAATGAGAAATGGCACTCCATTCATGCTTTACTTGGAAACAATTTCAAGATTTTACTCATGTGTTTTTCCAAAAAGTTGTGGAACATGTCCTGATTTATAGATGTTCAGTGCTGGTTCAGAAGAAATTATGACTTTTAATTAGGCTATGGTAGTCACAAATGATCTTGGTGTTTGGCCTAAACCTGCTCAGATCATTTCCTGGTTTTGAGGCTCCTGCTGTAATGAACACACCTATCCTAGTATCAATACAAAGATTAAATTGTATCCATTCAAACTCTCTCTCACTGTACATGCAATGCTTATTGCTTTAGAGTGGCCACGAGAAATCTGCACCTCTAAAAATTCTCCAGATGCTTCCTATGCAGGTAAGAGATAGAACAAGGAGGTTGGTTACAGCAAAGCATCTTAGTGGTAAGAGACAGGAGGCAAGCAATGAACAGAGACAAAGTCTCAGCAAACTACCAGCTTCATATTTTATAGTGTGTCCAGATTTTCACCAAACAACCTCCTCAGTTCTAGATTAGAAATCATCTGTAAATACATGGCTTTCCTCTTTACACTCAGTAAATATTCTTTCACACAGAACTTAGCTCCTCTCCATTCAGAGCTGACTAAAGTCAGAAGCTAAGTGTCCTTACCTCCTAAGGACTTGCTTTATGTAAGACAGTGCTGTTATTCTCCAAAAGTTCATTGTGAACAGTAGTGATTCAATACCCTAAGCTTCCTTATTGTCTTTCCTCAAGACCCTCAGATTCCCAAGATGTATGTAGCTCCAATACCTCATCGTCCCTGACCTAACAGATTGTGTAAATGAACCAAGAATTCTATACTTTTTAGGGAGCTCTGTCTATCAGTAGCCCTTAATCTTTGACTACATTCCAGGAGGGCTTTGAAGTTTCAGACAAATGAAGTACTGTATGATTTTCTCTACTAGAAAAAAAGGTTTTCCTTCATTCTTTTCATCTGACCTGACCATGTGGGACTGTGCCTTTTCCATCTTTGTGCCTTCAGAGCAGACAGAATATTAGAAATACACAGAAGAACTGCTTTAATAAGTGTTTGATGAATCTGAAAATGATAAAACAGACATTAACTCTCAATATAATGGGAAGGAGATTAGAAAAGATGATATGGAGGAAAAAAAGCAAAATGGATACATCTCCATTCTCTTAGTTATAGCCTGTAATTTATTTTCTAAGTTACTTGTAGTGTTATCTAAAAACAGTTACTTATAAAATAAGAAATTTATCTTCAAATTATATTAATTAAATAATGTGAGCATAACATTATTTTTTGTACAAATTCTATAATTTTGTTTCACTCTCTTATTCCTACATATAATTAATATGAAACAGTATTTTAACTGATCTTTGGATAGTAAATTTATGAATGAGCATCATTAAAAGTACTGCTTTATGTTTGCGCATTTTAAATCTAAACACCTTCCCAATTTGCAACTACATACTGATAGTTAAATGCTAAGCACATCAGCACCACCCCCAACAAAGAGCCTACATTAGTCCAACTTCCAAGCAAAAGACAATCTTTTTTTTT
>NC_022029.1:29455020-29469214 GCF_000317375.1 Microtus ochrogaster
CTCTCCCCCTCCCTCTCCAGTCCAATGGGCAGTCAGGGTTCCCTGAACATCTACAATGACCGCACAATACTTACCTAACTTCAAACTATATTCAATAATGGGATAATTCTCTGACTATATTTGATCCCATACACAAACATTTACAAACACGGCAGGCACAAAGTGCTACACACAATCTTCTCTGTCTGCATGGTAACACAAAAGGACTCCATCATTATAAGTGATGTGATATTATTTAAAAGGTTTACCATAGACAGATGATGTATCTATAGAAGGTGGGAAAATTCTGTCCTCAGGCCCAGTCCAATCCAGTATGATTTTATAAATTCATTTTTATTGAAACACAGCCATGTGTATTCTTTTACCCATTATCTATGGTTGTTTTCACCAGTGGCAGATCTGAAAACTGGAATGAAACCTAAATGACTGACAGAGCATAAAGTGTAAACTCTGTAGTTCTTCATAGAAAGTCAGTGAATCTCTTTAACAGAAACGATAAGTCATGAAGTTTTGCTAGAGGTTTGGGATAAAAGTTTGCTAGGTTTTTACATGTTCTTGTTAAAGAATGACAGATGTCTCTAAAATATTTTAACAAATTTGTATTTCTTAAATAACTAATTTCACCACAGAGAATCTTTCCAAAGTTCATTGTGGAAATTAATAAGCAATAAATTTCACGTGCTAAATTTCATGTCCAACATATATTTTACTAATCAGCAAAGTTTCTAGATCTGATGGAAAATAAAAAACAAAAAAGGGAAGAAAGAAGAAAGGAAAAAAGAAAGAAAGAAATTAAATGAATTTCTAATATCCTTACCTAAATAGTATTATCTCATCTGAGTAATACTAAATAGTCCTGGAGCACAAACTCATGATTAAAGCTTCTGGTTTTCGTTAAAACAGGACTTAAGCTAGCTCACATTTTTAACATTTGTGCTGAAGCATTTAAAATGAGATATAGACATTCTAACACACTGACATCAACATTTACAGTAAAACATGATGTAATAGTTTCATCACCATGAGTTAGACCCAACCATATCAGTAATTCCTCTGCATACAGACCTCTCACTGAATTACAGATTGCAACACCTTCTGATAGATTATATCACCTCTCTAAAATTCAGCCACACTTACTGAACATATAATGTAGCTGATAAACAACATCTGTAACTAGAAAAGAGGAATGACCCTGGAAAATAAAATCCACTCTTGTGATACTGTGATTTTATAAAATTTGCACCCTCAGTAATGTAGCAGGATAAAATATTAACTCAAAAAAAGCAATAGCCCTCTTTTACACAGATAGTAAATGGGCTGAGAAAGAAATCATTGAAACATCACCCTTCACAGTAACTACAAATGGCACAAAATATCTTGGAGTAACTCTAACCAATCAAGTGGAAGATCTGTATGACAAGCATTTTAAATCTTTGTAGAATGTAATTGAAGAAGACATCAGAAAATGGAAAGATCTCCCATGCACTTGGGTAGGTAGAATTAACATAGTAAAAATGGCAATCTTACAAAAAGCAATCTACAGATTCAGTGCAATGCCCATCAAAATCCCAGCAAAATTCTTCACAGTCCTCAAAAGAACAATATAAACCTCATATGGAAATAAAAAAAAAACCCTGGATAGCCAAAAGAATCATGTACAATAAAGGAACTTCTGGAGTCATCACAATCCCTGACTTCAAACTCCACTACAGAGGTACAGTACTGAAAACACCCTGATATTGGTATAAAAACACACAGGAGGACAAAAGGAACCAAAATCAAAGACCCAGATATTAATCCACATATCTACAAAACCTGATTTTTGACAAAGAAACAAATGACAAAATAAAAAAAAAGAAAGCATATTCAACAAATGGTGCTGGCATAAGTAGATATCAACATTTAGAAGAATGAAAATAGGAAGACAGGAATGGGAGATACGTAGGAATCACTATCCTCCAAGACAGATGAGTAATGTAGAGAAGATGAGAGAAAACATTCCAGGTCAGTGACTAGGAGACTTGAAGACTTGGCATATTTATTAGTCAAGCTTTGGCTGTGTAAATTTCTGTTGTGGGATATTGTTTGCAAAAGTAGACTATGATTAGTTAAGAAAAGAACCTGACTGCAGGATATAAAGTGCTTACTCTCAAGGTCATAGGTACTTGCCTTAACAGAGCCCCAGCCTGGCATCTTTTCTAACATAGTGAATCTTGAAGTAAAAGATATAGTTACACTTTGAAGGAAGTATTTTCAGTCAGTGAAACAATTAGTCATCTTTAGTACCAAAGGGGGAAAAATGTGGATTACGATGATGTATTATTTGGTATATATATATTACATTAGTGAAAGGAACTATAAGCTTAAAACAAAATAAGCAAAAAAGAAAAGCAGAAGAGTTTACTGGAACAACACATATTTCTTCCCCCAAGAACTCTCAAGATGTGAAGGATGGTGCTCAATTTCCCACTTATCATACATAATCCATGGGCTTTAGATAAACTGAAGTGTGTGAGTGACCATGGCCCTTGGACAATCAGGACTCCCAAGGGGGTCAGCAATTGAACCACAGTTTAATGTGTGCTTTATTAAATGGTTTATTCACAACTTAATATTTCCTTTCTCTACAGCCAGTTTCTTGGGTACCTTTATAGTATATTTACAAGCAATGAAGTTTTCTTAGTCTCCAAGCCTATAGCATCTGTTCAATAGTGGAAAAGAAGAACCTTGGTAGTAGCACTGTTCTATTCCACCCTACTGTCCCTGCCAACTGTGACCTGGCACAGCATGGGAAGGCACAGAACATGCCAACACTAGGAAAACAAGCTGTAAAAACACCACCAGCCAAGAATTAGAATATATTGTTACTGAGTCTGTTCGCTTTAAGACTAAGAATCTTTTGATCCAATTACAAAACTCAGTTGGGGGAGGTGCTGAGTTCTGATATGACTACCCCAAACCAACCACACACAAGCACTTACTAGAATTAGAATAGTCAGCTCTGCTACACGACTTAACATGTTCCAGAACTGTTTCCTAATTTATCAAAGAATAGAAGCCTTGTGACATTACAGTAAGGAACAAATGTATTTTGTTTGTTTGTTTGTTTTTTCGACACAAGGTTTCTCTTTAGCTTTGGTACCTGTCCTAGAACTAGCTCTTGTAGACCAGGCTGGCCTTGAACTCACAGAGATCCAGCTGCCTCTGTCTCCCCAGTGCTGGGATTAAAGACATGTGCCACCACCGCCCAGCAACAAATGTATTTTTTAAACAAGAAAAACACTGTTTAAGGTAAAATAATATTATATAAAAGTCAGAGATTATTTTCACTGTTTAATGTTTGTAGTTTATGACAATGAGCCATAATTATACATTATACAAAAAAGTAAATATTGTTGGTAGGACAACAGATGTCCCTGCTTTCTCTCTTTCTGGTTCTACCAGTGAGCATGGAAAAAGCCGAATACTCTCTTTTCTGGATATTCTGACAGCTAAGTTTACCAATAGTTCTAATCAATGAAAGTGTGTTCTGCAGCATTTCTAGTTAGTTTTGTGATTTCCTGCCTGAAAAAAAAAGCCATAGATGCAGATGCACAAAAGGTAGGATGATGTTTAGAGCACAGAGTCATATAAAACATGAAGTGACATTTCTAGTGGATGTAGCCCATGCCTATAAGCTCTAAACATTTTGGTCCAAATCGTGGTGACCAGATCCTGGCAAAGGTATAAGAGAGAAAAGGGTAGACAAAGCATGATTAATAGGAATGGAGGTGGGGGTAGATAATAGAGCTCACTTCAGATGTTCTGTAGCAGAACAGGGCAAATATGGTGGCAAGAGCTAATTAAATATTGTAAAATAAGTGGCAAAGAGACTGAATTGTCCCAACACTGAGTAATGATACATTTCTAAGGTTACAGATATGTAAACAATCATGATATGACCCTTACGTATTAGATTTATGTATCAAAATGCTACTTTGTGCCCCATAAATATGTATAATTACAACATGTTCTTTAAAATAAATATTTATTGGTAAAAATTTAAAAGAAATATTTTCCATTGATAATAATATTCAGATAGACTTTGGTTCTAAGAGTAAATATTCCTTGAAGAATAAATTCATAGCGTTTATAAATAAAATAATAAAATAAATAAAAACAAAGATCAAAGAAATCGGTAACCCCTACGAAGTAAATTAGAATAATACCATATACTAAGCTACCAGAGTTCTACTCTGTGATGGCACTTCACTACCTACCTACCAGCATGCTAATGTTGAAAAGGTCTGATGGCTTCTGATGCTCTGTGTAGAGTATCCTGTCTGGTAAAGGTCGAGGTCACCCAAAGTACATGCTGGGTTATGGTTATTCCTACAAGATCTGTTTCTATTTGTAACTCTAACTGTTGACTTGGTCTTTACTTACAGTTGCCTCCTTGTAAACATCTTTCCCTAGATGCTGTAAAAGAACTTTAAGGTCAGAGTGTCTGAACTGAACTGCTTTCCACAAAGCCATTCCCCTAACTGTACTCCTGTCTTCCAGGCATAGACATCAGCACCCACCTCCTTTCCGAAAGTGGAAAATGGAATTATCCTCACCTCCTTCTTCTCTATTCATTCTCTGTCTTCTAACTCAAAATTAATTTCTGATTGTTTAATTTTATTTATTACTTGTATTTTGGGTGTGTATAAAATGTGGAAGTGGGGTGAGAGTACACGTTGTGGACAGAGGTGAGAAGACAGTTTTCTGGAATTGACCTGTCTTTCCACTGTGCACTTTAGAGATCAAATCCTGGTCCTCAGACTTGTGTTTCAAGCACTTTTACCCACTAAACCTGCTCACTGCTATTCCCCTCTGACATCTCTGTTCTTTTATTTAATCTTAATAATTTCATGTTCTGATAGAGCTCCCTGACACTAGTTTTCTGATTTCTATGTAGACAAAGTTTCTCTTAAAAAACAAGTTAGATTATACTTTTGTCCTTCTTGAAAGCTCTATGACTTCTGTGTACAGATTAAATAAAGTCAGATGCCTCAAAAGTCTTTCGAGTCTTACTCCCTATTTCTTCTTTTTTTTTAATTGATATTTATTTTTTCGGTTTATTTATTTCTTAAAGATTTCTGTCTCTTCCCCGCCACCTCCTCCCATTTCCCTCCCCCTCCCCGAATCAAGTTCTCCTCCCTAGTCAGCCCATAGAGCTATCAGGGTTCCCTGCCCAGTGGGAAGTCCAAGGACTACCCACCTCCATCCAGGTCTAGTAAGGTGAGCATCCAAACTGCCTAGGCTCCCACAAAGCCAGTACGTGCAGTAGGATCAAAAACCCATTGCCATTGTTCTTGAGTTCTCAGTAGTCCTCATTGTCCGCTATGTTCAGTGAGTCCGGTTTTATCCCAGGTTTTTTCAGACCCAGGCCAGCTGGCCTTGGTGAGTTCCTGATAGAACATCCCCATAGTCTCAGTGTGTGGGTGCACCCCTTGTGTTCCTGAGTCCCTATTTCTTCTTTAGGCACATTCCTATCCCTTTCTTTTCATAAATCTCAGTCTGGTAGCAGTTCTTTTCTTTTTTTCCATTTCTTTTCTTTCTAATCAAACTACAGGCAATGACAGCCATGTATACTGAGTACCAGTTGCTCTATGCAAAGTATACAATGCTTTCTTGTTGGAATTCTCCAAGCTGAGGAGACAACAGGAATATTCAGATGTGTCCAGCTCTACTCCATCATGTATTTGGGTACAAATCTTGTATATCATGGGTACAAAATGAATTTTAAAACACAATCATACATATACAAGAGTGTGAAACATTATGATTGAAATTTCACCAAATCCAACTGGACTGTAAACTTTGGTGCATTTTATTTGATTCTATTTTAGAACATTTGTTTTTATTTAATTCCATTTGTTTTATAATGGAGCATTAAATACTCTACTAATTGGTTAATATCTTTATTAGCATATAATTTTATATCTTCCACGGAAATATATGTGCATTTTATGTATACCCTGAAGAACTATCTCATGGTGATGGGGGGGAGCTGAAAAGTCCTAAGATCTATAATTGTGAGCCTGGTGACCCTGGTGACCCTGTGGTGTAATTTGAATTTGAATCTAAAAGGCTAAGAACCATGAGGCCTGGTAGTGTAAGTTTTTGTCTGGTGTGATTCTGGGGCAGAAATAGACTAATATCTCAGTTCTAAGAAAATATTTATTTTTCTTATTCAACCCTTTATTCTGTTTGAGCCCTCAATGGATGCGGTGGGGACATCCACCTTGGGAAGGACCATTTGTTTCATTCAATCTTTTATTCAAATGCTATTCTCATCCACAAATAATATTTAATAGTATCTGGAAAGCCTGTAGTACAGTTAAAGTGACGCATAAAACACATTCATACTTCCTGGAAAACACTACATTAAATTCAGCCACTGCTTCATGATGTAACACCTACCCTGCTATCCTCACCTTATCCTGATGCATTATCTGCCCTGCTCTTCTCTTCACGACCTCTTCAAATAAAATCTCAGAACACCATCATTTACTTTTCCACTGGCATATATGGGGTACTTCTGGATGTCTGTGTAGTACAGACAACCCCTCTATAGCAATTTTAGGGTTGTTATCCTTTACTCTCCATTACAAGCTTGGTGGCAACCGTTTGTGTGGGTTCTTTGCTTAGCTGACCCTCATCTATTTAGTGGCTTCACTTAAAAGAAATCAGGGTAACAAACAGCCCCTCGGCCCCACCGGTCCCACCTGTACAGGGAGGGACAGGTAAGTATCTGATATTGTGGCTGAAGAACCTTGTTCTCTAGGCCATAGCCATGCGACCCCCACCCCCAAGCACCCCCAGTGACCAGGCAGCAGCTCCACCTCCCACCAACCATCCCCTGCCACAACATATACAATGGGCCCCATGGGTCCCTCCGGCCCCACCTGTACAGGGAGAGAGAGTTGACTGTCTGTTGTCCAGGCAGGAGAGATTTGTTCTCTAGGCCATAGCCCCTACCCCTCTCCTATCCATGGCACCCCCAACAATAAGGCATCAGGATCCCTCCCCACATCCAATACCCACTACAACAGCTACAACTGGCCCAATTGGCACCAGGAAGGACTGCAACAATGGGACTCTCTGGTCACAGCTGCACAGGGAGGGACAAAAACCACCAGCCCTACTAGCTCCAAATGCATCTGGAGTGACAGCAACAGTGACAACAGGAGCCACAAGCTTCAACTGAACCCAGAAGAAAATTCCCCAAAAGCACTTGGCAGAAGGATGACCATATAGACTTCAGACACCACCTCTACTGATAGGAAAAGGTATCATCAGAAGCTCTGGCTCCATATACACTCATTGGAGGAAGAGATGGGTAGATGGCGTTATAAGAATACATTCAACATAGGAAAGAGCAATATGGAACCGCCAGAAACTAGTGTTCCCACATCAGCAAGCACTGATGAAGCAGAAGGAAACAACCTTAAAAACAACCCTTAAAAATGACTTTAAGAAAATGATAGAGGGCATTAAAGAGGAAATGAAAATCTCCCTTTAAAAAATGGAAGAAAAGACAAAAATTAGAAGAAATCAATAAATCCCTTAAAGAAAACCAAGAAAAAAATCAAAAAGGTGAAGGAAACAGTTCAAAAAGTTCAGGACTTGAAAATTAAAATAGAAGCAATGAAGAAAACAAAAACCGAAGTAATTCTGGAAATTGAAAATCTGAGAAAATGAACAGGAACTACAGATATAAGTATAATCAACAAAACATAAGAGATGGAAGAGAGAATCTCAGGCGTTGAATATAAGCTAAGGATATAGATTCATTGGTCAAAGAAAATGTTAAATCCAACTATTTCTTAACACAAAACATTCAGGAAATCAGGGACACCATGGAAAGATCACTACCTCAAAGGCACAAAAAATACAATCAACAAAATCATAGAAGAAAACATATAAACCTAAAGAAGGATATGCCTACGAAGGAGCAAGAAGCTTCCAGAACAACAAATGGACAGGACGCAAAAAAAAAAAAAATCTCACCATATAATAATCAAAACAGAAAAAAGATATAATAAAGAATATTGAGAGCTATAAGAAAAAATGTCCAAGTAACATATAAAGGCAGAGCTACTAGAATTACAACTGACTTCTCAATAGAAACACTGAATGCATGAAGGTCCTGGACAGATGTAATACACACACTAAGAGGCCACAGTTGCCAGCCCAGACTACTATACCCAGCAAAAATTTCAATCACCAGGGACAAAGAAAACAAGATATCCATGACAAAGTATAATTAAACAATACCTATACAAAAATACAGCACAAAAGAAATTAATAGAAGGAAAACTCCAGTGTAAGGAAGAAGATAGTTGCACCCACAAAAACACAGGCAACAGATAACTTTTATCAGTAAATCCCAAAGAAAGAAAACACATAGAGAGATTTATTGTATTAGCCAGGTTTTTCCAGATAAAAAAAGTAGAATCAATATAACACAAAGGTACATAAAATAATTTACCATGAGATGTGTGATTGGTGACAGCTGAAAAGATGATGATCAATTGTTTACAGGCTAGAAGCTTGGAAAAGTTGATTCAGTGACTCCAGTGCACTACCAAGAGACTTTTAGTGACACTGTCTGAGAGGCACATAAAGGATACCACAGCTCCTAAGAAGGGGGATCTCCCAGAAGCATCCAGAAATAATGTTTACTAACTATTTGGGAATCCCTCTAGTCCGCACGTTGATGCACACACTGAACTTTTACTTGTATTTAAAGAACATTAGTATAAGAGTGATTTGTTTATACTTTACATTTTTGAAAGTTTACTTCATTAATAGTATATTTCTTGTTAATTTATTTGTTATAAAAGCTGAAGTTCTGAGGGGAAACTGATTGGAATGTATTGATTGAGACTTGAATCTATTTCAATAAAAAATATGTTTCTTTCTTAAAGGTGGCTTTTTCAGGGTTTTCTGAGATCAGGGTATAAATTTAAATAGAACTGACTTTCTTCTTTGAGAGGAAGTACGATCACCTTTATGTACTCCTGGTTTGCTCTGAGATTTGTTGTAAAAGATGTGGAGGTCAATTTACCAGAGTCTTTTCTGTGCATGCACTTATGCGCAGGAAGCTTCTAACTTATCACCAAGGAAATGACCTAGGACTTTTAACTATAATGTGTGTAACATATGCTTGCAAGAATCCAAAAATATTTCTAGGAACATAGTCTGTTATAGCATTTTCTTCCCCACAGCATCTCAAAATATTTGGCATTGATAAAATGGTGACATTTTTATCCTAGGTGATAGTTGCCTAATAGTGTTAAGGGAATTAAAATGTTACATTTCGTTTTAAAAGCTGCTAACTCCTTAAAGTGTCAAGTAACATCTGATTATTTAAAAGTCTCCCTTTTAGCATGCCTTCTGATCACTACTATTCATTAAAACTGAGAAAAGGGAATGTTGCTTTTAAATTACACAAGAGTGAATTCTTTCTTATTAGATCAGTAATGACAATGGCTAGACCTGCTCTTCTGTATCTTAGGGAAGATATGAATATGTGTGCTGAAATGTTTTCTTCTTTTTTATTTACTAAAAAGCGTCTATGCTTAGAGCATTTGGAATCTTAATCAGAAGAAAAATGAATTAATGGGATGTATAAATGTGTGCCTGCCGTTTATATGAGGCAGACTAGTTATCATATCCTCATTTGGGCCTTATACATTGCTATTAACGTTTATTCTGAATCTTATATTGTGCTGTTCATTTGTAAGATGCCCATTGATGGGATATGTATTGGGAATCTGATATCTCAGGCTTTTGTTGAAGCTTAGCACTGGTATGTGCCATCCTTGGAAAACCATTCATTTTCAAGGACAGTGGAAATGTCTGAGCAATACGTCTCATAACCTGAGTGATTTTCAGTGCAGTAGTATAAGATACACTAACAATATCAGTTCTCATTTGCATTTACTAACTGGCTTTGGAGTGAGTCTATGACCTGATCTCATATTAAACCTTATAAGTCCTATGTCTTCATAGGCTTCTTATGAGAGTAACAATTATAATTGCTTGACTATTATACTGTGGATATCCATACTTGGTGAATAAAATTCTAGCTGAGTTCTGCAGCATAAGGCAAGCTATGTTTTCTTCACTACCTGTATGTTAACAGGCCATGCCTTATAAAGTACTGAAAAGCTCTCAATGGTGTAATTATTGTAATGTTATTGCCTCTGAATTAGGATGAAATTATAAATGGGACTTTTTGCTAGGATGATCAATCCAGATAAATTCTGAATAGTGTAATTTTGCATTTTGAGCATATAATGTGTGACATTTATCTTCAGTTACACAAGACTGCCTCTCCACAATACAAACTTCAGACCTATGAATTCTAACAAAATTTCACAGGAACCTACAGTTAAGGGATTTTGAAATTTTAAAAAGTTCTTAAGTTTTAGAAGACTCTTTGGTATTTTAAAGAGACTAAATTTTAAAGTCTTTGAATTTGTAAAATTAAAATTTTCAAAATAAAAAAAATTAAAAAATGAAATATAAGTAAGATATATTCTCTGTGTTTATAAATAAAAATATTAGATTTGAATGCATGAAAGGGCACAGACAAGAGAAGAAAAATTAGTGCCGCTTGCCCACTGCACAAATATTGCAATTAACAATAGGATGTTCTCTCAGAATAATGAATATTTATTTGTAGTTTATTGAGGTTTCTCTAGCAAAGTTTTACAAATGGGTAGCTTATCAAATACCTGGAGATTTATTTATGCTTATGGAGTCTGGAAATGTAACTTCAGAGAGTGACAGATGTATTGTTTGGTGAAGGTCTGGTTCTTGATGCATAGTTGGTCTCTTTTTAAGATCACATGGTGGGAGGGAGGAGGAACTCCTTGGCACTTCTAGTCTGATAGCTCTGTTCCCATTTTTTGAGACTCTATCCACATGATATAATTATTTCCCAAAGTCCTCATTGCTAAGGCAATCACTCAGGATTAGCTTCAACACATGGATTCTGATGTCAGGTTCTACACTCAGTCTATATTACTTCCTTTTATATTTGCCTCAGTAACACACAAGAAAAATGACTTAGCAAAGCCTGGGGAGTCCTCCAATGTAGGTAACAGAGCAGCTATTTCCTAATGAAGGGATTCAGACTTCAGGCAGCAGGTTATGGAGGTAAAACTGAAGGCAGACAGTCTAGGAATATCATGGCTGCTTTGTGTGGGCTGGGCTCAGATTACGCATTTGACGAAATGGAAATACAACAGAGGCTTGAGAAAGAACATCTCATTGATTTATCTAAAAACTGACTTTCTAGAGCATCTCAAATGTATGTGACATGCATGGATGCTGGATTGGATCAGAATGCTAAAATATTCAGTGAAACATTTCTGACTGTGTAAGTTCCAGTTTACTATGTACAGGAAAAGAACCATGCATATTTTTATTCTAGAAGGTAGGAGATCTGGTGATTGTGCATGAATTTGGCTGGCTCTGAAAACAAATTTAGCTGTGGCGAAATGACCTTTCACAGAAGTCATGCTTGATAATTTTTTTTCAACCAGTACAAGATCTATATCTGTTAAAAAGTCACCCCAGTTCTACTGTTCATTTTCAAAGCCATTAGAAGTCTAGCCGAAATCATGCTGGATGACCCACAAACAGAGCACAAGGTCAGCGTTCATCATAGTTTGATAGAGAATATATGTGTGAATGTGCAATGAGAACTCTTGGAGCTAGGCAAATGACAAAACAGTTTATCTTCAGTCACAGTCACAGGCAGAGGAGGCAGTGACATTTTTCTTTTAATCATGAAAATTGAAGCTGGTTTTAAATCTGGGTGATGTAATAATACCTTTCCTTGATATTTTCAATTAATTAACTGATTATTTTTTAAACCCATCGTTTCTTTCTGCATGTCATTCTGAGTTCCCACTCCCTCCCTCCTCTTCTCTCTCCACCTTCCCCCTTTCCTTGATATTTTGTATCTGCCATTTATAAAATGTCAGTGTCATTTACCTTTGTCAATCAAACCCTGGATGTTGGAGTCACTAGGCTGATCTCTGCTCAGGAGTCAGGACTCTCTGGCTATGGTCATGCTGTGCAAGTGTTGACAAGTCAGAGATTGTTGACAAGGACAGTGATTCTTTGAGGGCCAGTTGTTATTTTCCTGGAAGAGACAGTGGACCTGAGAGAACATTGGCAAATTGGGAGCAAGAAACCAAGACATTGGTTCTAGACCCAGTGTAGTAAGTTCAGTACACAAGTATTGGTTGACACTTAATCTCTATGTCTCTGTTCTCTTCCTATAAGCCACTAAAATCTATAACATCTCTTCTCTAATAATAGTTTGGGAAGCATATAAACCTTGATAGGATGTATATCAAATATAATTAATATATTTGTGTGTATATTATAAAGTCAATTACAATTAGTGTGACAATATACACCTCAGTTAGTCTCAGTCCTTTGAAACTACAGCAGTCAATAAAACTTCCACAGACAGGGTGGCTTATAAATAATAGAAATGCATTTTTAACATTAATGATAGCTGGGACTATACAAATGAAGTAACCTATAGGTTTTTTTTTTTCTGGGGGAGAGTTTGCTTTCTTATATGTGACTATCATCTAACCAAGTGTTTGATTGTCTGAAGAGAGCATCTTTTATAAATAACTATATGTTTTTATATTGCACTATATTATCTGATTGAATGGGCATGTTAGTTTTCTAGAGCTATGTTTTTATATAAAGATACTAAACTCATTATGACTGTCCTTGTTCCCATTGACTTTGTTGGCCTTGGAAGTTGAGGTTTCAGAATATGAATTTTGGAAGGGCCCAAAAACTCAGTCCATAGCAGTTTATACTGTGGCATATTATTACTAAAAATAATTTACCAATTTTTATTCTAGATAATTATTAAAAAGTTATAATCAAACACTAAAATTCACCATTATTAAATAAACCTTTCAAGATACATCACACTTTCATGCCTATTACAACTCAAGTAACAGTGTGCATGATAATATAGAAAGCTACATTCAAAAATGTAAGGTTGTATATTAATATTTTTATAACTTTGGGGAGATAACTCTCTGTCACTACTGTTCAGCTCCACTGTTGTGGCATAAAAGCAGACACAGACAATTTGCTATAGAATGATGGTTGTGCTCCAATGAAATATTATTGACACAGGAAAGGACTGAGCTCAATAGCAATATACAATTTGCCCACTCCTGCCTTACCCTAATTTTAGAGGGTGGGAAATGAACTCAGCTAGTTGCTATAGTAGGAGGTCAACTGGAATATTTACAAATTACAATTTTCAACTGCTCAAGTAGGCCATTCATGTTTAATCAGGTTTGGATGTTTTATAGTTGAGGAGAATACAAGGGGCATAGAGAGGACAGGGTAGTAAATGGTGCTTCTAAAGGAGTGACTGCTTACATCTTCAGCTGGATAAGCAAAAGAGTGGCACAGGAAGGAAGGTAGTAAATACTGCTGGGGTTAGTGGATTGGCACGTTTGATGAAGTCAAGGAATCTAGAAACAGGGCCAGTAAGATGGTTTAGCGGATAGAAAGGCTTTCTATGTCTGGTAACCTGAGTTCCTTCCTAAAAGGCATGTAAAGATGAAAGGTTAACCTCAGAATAAGACTGACTGAGGACTTTCTCCTCCCACTTTATAATCTTCACTGGGGTTAAAGGCATACACCTTCCAGTTTCTATTGCAACTAGTGTGTTTACTGCTATTAAAGGTGTGTATTACTACAGCCTTGTCTGCAGGTCTGACAAGTAGGCCTGTTTTACTCTCTGATTTTCAGGCAAGCTTTATTTATTAAAATATAAATGAAACTACACTACATTTCTCTGATGAAGACTGAAGACTGCACCAACCTATGGGCTTGAAGATACAATATCAATTTAGAAAAATCCTTATCTCTTATTGATTTTGGTAATAATCAGTCTAACTATAGTTTTGATTTCCTTGTTAATTAGTGTTGTAAAGTATTTTTACTTGTTAATTGGATATTATATGCCTTATTTTGAAGAATGACCAGTTAGATCTACTGCTTGTTTTCTTTCTTTCTTTCTTTCTTTCTTTCTTTCTTTCTTTCTTTCTTTCTTTCTTTCCTTCCTTCCTTCCTTCCTTCCTTCCTTCCTTCCTTCCTT
>NC_022029.1:29469314-29475893 GCF_000317375.1 Microtus ochrogaster
TTCTTTCCTTCCTTCCTTCCTTCCTTCCTTCCTTCCTTCCTTCCTTCCTTCCTTCCTTCCTTTATCTATTTTAAAACAGGGTTTTTCTATCTAATATCCCTGGCTGTCCTGGAACTTGCTCTGTAGACCACACTGGCCTAAAAGTCACAGAAATACACATGTCCCTACCTTCTGAGTGCTGGGATTAAAGGTACTTACCACCACATCATCAAATTAATTTATATTAAGTTGTTCATGACTATATATATGAAACGTAATTCTTTATAATCTAATAAAAACTGAAATAAAGTTTAGAAAGGACTGGCTTTCCATGAGTGATACTTGAACATATAAAATGTGGTATCTCTTGTTATAGAGTGTATATGTGCTTATAACACGCACACACACACACATATATTCTGACTGCTCCTGACCTGTCAAATGTATAGCTTCCACTATTTTTACATTATATAAGATTTTCCTTCTCCTCTATTGAATCATTCCTCTGAGATGAATGTACTACGAGGCTGGCCTCTAATTCACAAGGATCTACCTGCCTCTGCCTCCCAAGTACTGGGATCACCAGCATGACTCAGCTCCTCTGAGATTTTTAAAGATAGGATTAAATCCCATTTGTTTAATTTTTTTTTTGCACTCTATTGATGTGGAATGTCCTTGTCCATGCAGCAAATATGTATTACTTTCATTGGTTGGTGAATAAAGTTGCTTTGGCCTATGATGGGGCAGAATATAACTAGGAAGGGAATCCAAGAAGAAATGCAGGGAGAAAGAAGAAGGGATCGAGAGAGATGCCAGCAGCTGCTGGAGGAAAAAGATGTCCAAACATCACTGGTAAACCATGGACCACATGACAATACATAGATTAATAGAACTGGCTTAATTTATATGTAGGAGCTAGACAATAATAATCCGGAGCCATCAATCAAACAATTTTAATTAATATTAAGCCTGTAATTGTTTTATTGTTGGATGATGGGCCACAAATTAGTTCCCAACTGCTTAGCCCTGAAAAAAATTACACAGAAACTATATTATTTCAATCACTGCTTGACTCATTAGCTTTAGCTTCTTATTGGCTTACTCTTACACCTTAATTTAACCCATATTTATTAATCTGTGTATCACCTCGTGGCAGCGGTTTACTGGCAAAGTTTCAACATGTCTGTCTCTGGCAAGGCTATATGGTTTCTCTCTGGCTCTGCCTCCTTTCTCCCAGCATTCAGTTTAGTTTTTTCCTTGCCTATCTCTATTCCCTGCACAGGCCAAAACAGTTTTCTTTATTAGCCAAAAGTATTTATAGCATACAGAGGAGAATCCCACATCATTTTATAAGCAACTTCAGGACAAGACAACAGAAAGCTTCCAGCAACATTTGATGCCCAATGTGGGGTTCTCAAATTTCCATAAGGTCTAAAAATGCTTAAACAATGGCTTTTAGATAAGTAATATTGAAGCCAGAAACAGCTTCCCAGTTTTCTCTCTCTTGTGGGCTGAGGTACAAAGACACTATGGCATTTGGACTTGAGCACAGCATTGCAGATTACCATGACAGTACAAACAGGTGTCTGCAAGTCATGCAGTATAGTGCATGGCAGATTTAACTTTTGCACAAATAGACAAAAAGGGTTGTGAACCAGCTGCATGCTGGGGTGACAGCATGGACCACAGACTTGAGGTAGTAAGAGTGACTCTCTTGGATACCTCTGCCGTTTTAGAAATCTGAATGGGGTAGAGGCAAAGAGTCAGCAGCCAAAGTCACTACTTTGGTAGTCATCATGCCCAATTAACAGTTTAAAGTAGTGATCAGAAAAAGAATATAAAAACATAATAAAGACAGATTCAGAGGAAAAGAAACCTCTAAATGGGTCACAGTTTGTTTATAAATGTGCATAGGGGTGGGTGAAAGAGAATAGGTGTAGGCAGTTATAAGAAAAACAAATACTTTTAAATAAATAAAGTCTTAAAAAGAGACATTAAAATAATATGAAAGAAAGTAACCACATAAAGATAGGATGTACATAGGGAGTCTGGATCCTGTATAATATTGTATTGATTTTGAATTTTTTGATTGCTGAAAAGCAAAGGGAAGCTGCCGAGAAACAAGACACTGAAAGAGATATTGTAAGACATACCAACTTAAATATTTTTAAAATGCCTTAACTCTAAAATCAAAGTCAAAAGTATATCTATAAAATGGAACTTAAAAGAAACATTGTTTGAGAGAAGCGATTTTGCTTTTGTTTCCACAGAAGATGAGAAACTATGGATTCCATCCAAGTTAATATGGTTTGATTAATCAAGACTCCCTGAAAGGTCTCTGTTGAGAAAAACAGTCCAGGTAATCCAACATCCACAACAACTTCAAGGCTACTGGCTGAGATGGACCATGAGCACAAAATACCCCAATCAGAATTGGCTCAAATCTTAAATTTTCTCAAGAACCCTAAAGACACTTTGTCTACAGACAGCAGGAAGCAGTTTAGAGAAAATAACCTTCATATTCCCAAGAGTTGATTGGGGTATGTATGGTCTTTGGCTATTTGGTGGGTTATTTGGGTTTATTATATTAAGAGGAATACAGGAATATAGGAGAAAATGACAACTATTAATCTCAGATGTTTTACATTGTCATGAATTTTGTTATAATGATACAAATTTAAAGTTAATTTTGCTATTCTGTATATAAGTTTCTATTTTTTAAAGGATATTTGCATATTGATGCAAGTTTAAGGTCAATTTTGTTATATCATATACATATTTCTAGTTTTGTTTAAGGTATATTTATGCAACTCATTTAAAAATGTAATATATAGTTAAAATACAAATTAATAGTCATATAAAATATCAAACTTATAGTCATGTTAGTTGTTTTTTTTTCTAGATATGTAGGGATATAATTCAGATGATAATTTTCAAACACTTCAAAGACCTATAGAATATGGCATTTAAAATGTTTTAAGAACCTAATCTTTTCTCAACAATGAGACATATCTTCTCCTGGCAGCATCCTTTGCTTCAAGAGGATGATAGGCATTGAAGAAGCTTCTTATGGAGTTTGCTTTCAATACAGCAAGGTTAGTCATTTGGGAAAGAGAATGCTCTTTCCAGGAATGCTTGACTGAATGCTGTATAAACTAAATATGCAGGACCTAAAGGAAAGTGAATACTGAATTTGCCAAATCAAGGTAGGACAGTTCCTCAGGTTTTCTGCTTCATGAAAAAGTCTGCCAGACATTCTTCAGGACACAGAGGAATCTGACTGACAAACTGCCAATATAGGGAAGTCAGTTTCAAATTTTCAGCTTCACTGAGAAGTCTGCCAGATACTCGAGGCTTGTAAGCTGAAGATTGATGCCAGAATATTACAGAGGAATTATGGGTGACTGTCTAAGCAGTCAAATATGGCTGTCATTTCTAGAGTTTTGAAAGTTGCTTGCAATGTATCTCTCATTTATTTAGGTAATATTATATTTTTCTGGGGTCTTCGATGGGAGTGAGGAATAGATAGCTATAATTATAGCTTTCCATAGTTATGATAAAAGATAAATTAGACATTAAACCTTAGACAAACTAAAATAGAATAAATGATAGAGTATTTTCTTTAATTATACCAAATGCAAAGAGACTAAATATTATAGCTGTAATTTGTACTCGATACTTATTTTGTTATATGTAATTTTACAGTGTTAAAGCTTAAAATTTCCTTTTTATTTAGACTGGAAAAGGTAAATGATATTGGATTTCCCTCTGCACACTGAATATGTATTGCTTTTGATTGATGAATAAAGCTACATTGTCCTGTGGCAGGGCAGAATATAACTAGGTGGAAATCCAAGCAGAGTTACAGATAGAAAGAAGGTTGGGTTGAGAGAGAATACAGCAGCCACTGCGGAAGCAAGATGTGTAGACAATTAGGTAACACCCTGGCCATGGTGCAATCCACCAATTAAAAGAAATAGGTTAATATATATGAAGAAATAGTTAGTAATAAGCATGAGCCAATTATATTTACTCTTAAGCCTCTGAGTGATTATCTTCTAAGTGGCTATGTGCACCGAGTAGGACACAGAAAAGCTTCTGACTACATTTGGCACCTTAATGATTTTTAGATTACATCTAAAAAAGTATTTACTTTTCCCAAAGCCCTAAAATATTTCTTTGTTTTTCTCTTAATAATTACATGGTATCAGATTTTATGTTAAGTCTTTGACACATTTAGAGTGGATTTTTGTAAGGAGAGAATAAATACAACATTCTCTTGGTATACAACCAAGTTTTACATACCACTCATGGAAAGTCAGTCCTTTCTCCATTGTCCTTGGCACATTTCAAAGTGTTTATTATGACAAGGAATTAGGTTTCATTGTGTTTTTCTTTAATAAATTTATTTCTATTGTTTCTCTCCTGCCCTATCCCTCCCTCTGTTGTACATTTCCACCCTTAGCAGCCTTTCTGCTTTCATATCACATATGATCTTTTGTTCCTCTTCTTTTCTAACACCCTTTCACACTTACAATCTCATACCAGTTCCTATTTATACCCACTCCATGCTTTTCTTTTTCTCTAAACATAAATATAAACGTCAGAAGTTAGGATGCAGATATGAGACAGAACAGGTGATTTTATTGTCATTTTGAAACCAGGTTACTATAATTAATTTAATACTTTCCAGTTACATAAATATTCATTGCAAATTAATAAAATTCCATCATGTATATAATTTTTTCACATGTTCTTACAAATTTATTTGTTTATGGACATTTAAACTAGTTATATTTCATTGCTAATATGAATAATATGGCAATAAATATGGATGTACAAGTACTTACGTGGTACAATATAGCTGTCTAGGTACAAGTCTGGAAGGGACGTATCTGATTTGTATGGTAATTTTGCTTTTCATTTTTTGAGGAACATCCACACTGATTTCCATTATAGTTGTTCTTGTCTAAATTCCCTCTAAATGTAAGTAAGAGCTTCTTTTTCTCTTCATTCTCTTTAGTATTTTTTTGTCATTTGATTTATTCATCATATATATTTTGACTGGGATGAGATGGAATATCTAGAGGATATTAATGACTGCTGAAAGATGGAAAGGTGCTGCAATAGTATAGTCACTGGTAAGATACTCAATCGTCCTGTAGAATCTCTTCATTCATTATTGCTTTTGGCAGTCCCAATGAAACTTGTTGGGTCATCAGAAGTTAAAAAAAGAAAAAGAAAAAAGAGGGATTAGTTGGGAAGACAGGGTAGCACTAGGAATCTGTTAATGGACCAAGCAGTGATTTAATTAATAGAGTTTCTGTGTGATTATTTTGGGTCTAAACTAGCCAGGTGGCTGGAAACCAAACAAATGACCTCCTTACTACAGAAGTAAGGGCTAGACAGGATAGCAGTAGATGAATTCTATTACACATACTATATACAAATAGAAAAATGTCATACTACAACCCAATATGTATAAATATATAGGAATAACATAAATTATAAAACCACATAAAATATAGAAAAATACATAGAAAGAAACTTTTCCATGTTTTCATTAAAATTATATATATTATACATACAATGTATGCATCATATATTCATATACACATATGGATACACATGAATATATACACACATATGTTTAAATTAAGGCTTTGAAGTAAATGGAATGTGAACCAAAAAATTAAAAACAAACCCCAAACAACCTAAATTAAAACAGACCAAGATCGTAGGAAGTTGCAAGGAAGTGGGACCTCAACAGACAGCTGGATGGATCGTTCTGATGATAACATCAAAATGAGAAATAATAGCAATGACTGCAATAACAACATTAAATATCCGACCTTCTAGGCTATAAGCCTTGAGAGTGTATCTTATATATGGAGGATGAGATGATTATGCCTTTTGTAGGGTCTATGATCTGATCTTAATTATGACTTTTGGGGAGTTTATTATTTATAGTTTTAAGTTCTGTGTCTGTGAAAATTTAGGGATTTCCTAGATGTACTGCTATTTTCTGCTACGTCATTCATCTTCCAATTGATTAGCTGTGATTCTTAGATCCCGACCTCACTTGCTTCACAGATTATATTATCTGAAATATCCTTAGCTAGACTTCTCAGAATTTATTTTTATCACATGTAAAATATTAATATCAGTAAACCACCCCTCAAAAATCAGGTGATAGGATCAGTGAAATTATTCAGATGTGTAAATAATTTAGCATTTTATGTGTACACATAATTTGCTTTTGATAAATGTTACATTTTTTGCTGGTTATTATAGATAGAATCTGGTTACACAAGACAAAGAAAGGAAATTATTTAGAAAGATTATTCTCAAAGCAGCCTCCCAGCCTCAGGTAACAATACAGATATTCTTGAGCCCCATTCAGTGCTACTGTAAGTAAAACGCTGGGGATGAGGGTAGAGTCCAGTAATTTGTGTCTTTAAAACCTTTTAGTTGATTCTAGGGAGTGAAAAATTGGGAACCATTGCTTTGATCAGTTTAGGTATCCAGAGATCACCTTTTAAAGATATTTATTTATATATTTTTGGCTTATTCTTATGTGTATAAGTGTTTGTCCTACAT
>NC_022029.1:29477598-29479375 GCF_000317375.1 Microtus ochrogaster
GTCTGGGTTACCTCACTCAGTATAGTGTTTTCTATTTCCATCCATTTGCATGCAAAATTCGAGAACCCAATGATCTTGCAGCCTAAGTACCTGCAATGAAAGGTTGCTGGTAGATAAATTCAGTCTTCCACCGCAGAAAGAAAGAATATTTTCTGTTTGGAGTGTGGCATTGATTTGGAAGCAGTTTTGCTCTTGGTATGTCTTGCATTTATCAGTGTGTGGCTGAGTCCTGGCTCAGCTTTGGGAGTGCTCACCTGTATCTTTTTTGAGCAGGTCCCCATTTTGCTTTCTAGTCTGACTATATTTTAATATGAGTTTCTAGGGCAATCCGTATAAGAGTAAAAGGAGCCTCAGGTGTATTACTGGTCATTGTGGATTTTAACAGTCCTACCAACCTATCTTTATTTGTTGTGCTTCTCGCATTTTGTTGAATATGAGAACTGAAAGTGAAAAACAAGTCTTCTTGCCCCACCTTGTCATTTCACAAAAGAAACCTGATGTTCTCATGTACTTTTGCCCAAGGTTAGACTGAAGATCCCATTTCCATGACGACAAACCCTTCCTCACTTACATAAATCATCTCTTCCCCTCTCCATGATTCTTATTACACTTACTTTATTTGGATATAGCATTTCTTTATGTGGGTAGAGTGTCTTTTCTAAAAGACTTTTGTTCCATAAAAGAGAAAAATGAAAATATTTAATTCATTGATTCTAAATGTTAGATTGTCCCCTGAACTGCATGGCAGCTACTCAAGCAGATGCAAAACAAGTCTTCAGTACAGTTGGGGCACCCCTATTCAATAAAGTTTTAATCAGTTCAGAAGGGGGTGACTAATTTGTTGGGTTGAACTGGAAAACCAGTAAAATTAGTGATAGCCAGTAGCCTTTAGTAAGGATTTCAGGGTACAAGCCTAATTGTCTACTCCACCCAGTTGTAGTACTTATCCAATGAGTATATTTCAGTGTCAGCACCAGCTTAAGGAAACCCAGCTCTGGAACCAGAGTATCCCCAATTCCCCAATTTTCTTTAGTGGAGTCTACTTATCTCTCACACATGGTTTCCTCCTGCATTATTTTTTCATGATCAACCCATTTAGTTTCAATGTTCAAGGTGGAGTCTCTTCAAATTTAAAGTGCACTTAAGGGAATAGGCTTATAAGATCCAAAGGGATGAAGATCTGATTTTAAAATAGCAGACACCATGCTTACAAATTTTCTGATTTGTTTTCAAGTAAGTTTGCTAAGTAGTTGGCATCAAGGGTATATATTCTATCATTCATTTCCTGCCAGATCATGCTTTGTTATTCTGATTAGTGACCATCTGTGTGATAACAGCTTTGATGAGTCTGAAATATGTAACACACTATGTCTACCTTATCAGAACATCAAACCAAGTGTGGTATAATATTTCTGTCAGGTTCTGGTTCTGAAATGTGTGACTAGGTTCAAGGTATCTATTGCACACTGTTGTATTTTGACTAATAGTTTGAGGATGTATTCCATCATGGCAGGGAAGGATAGCAAAAGGAGCATGGGGTCACATTGCATTTGTAGTCAGGTAGAAAGGAATGTGACTGCTGATGCTCAGCTCGTATTCTGATTCTCATTTAGTTCTAGAACTGATGTGGGAGTGTCATATATCAATCTGTTGATTTCATTGGTTAAGCAATAAAGAAACTGCTTGGCCCTCCTAGGTTAAAACGTAGGTGGGAGGAGTAAACAGAACAGAATGCTGGGAGGAAGAGGAAGTGAGCTCAGACTCGACAGCTCTCCTC
>NC_022029.1:29480263-29494720 GCF_000317375.1 Microtus ochrogaster
AGAGGCAGGTGGATCTCTGTGAGTTCGAGGCCAACCTGGTATACAAGAGCTAGTCCTGTAACAGAACCAAAAAAGCTACGGAGAAACCCTGTCTAGAAATTAAAAAAAAAAAAAAAGAATCACTGTCTTTCATTGCTTAGTAATGGAACATGTTCAGAGAATCATTCCACTAATTGGTTTCTGTTGCAATTGTTTTGTGTATTTATGTAAACTAGGGTAGAGATAAAGGATCACATGAGTGATCTAATCTTATATATCACCACTATATATAAACTATCTGTAATTCCAGTTCTGACACACTTTCTGGCATCCATAGGCACTGCAATACATGGTGAGCAGACATACACACAGGCAAAACACCCATACATATGAAAAGACCTAATAAAGTTATCTAAAATAATAATCAATATCTTAAAATGAGTCAGATTATGTTTGCATGATAAAATGACAGGAAGAGAGGAATGATTAGACTGAGATCAGAAGACACCAGGCATCATGGGTAAGTTCCTATCTTTCTTGTGGTGATAACTTCATGTTTTACTGCACTTGTAGAAATCATCAACTTGTGTATTTAAGATTGTCCATTATACCTCAGCAAAGTTTTATGAAATAAAATGTTTTCTTTATTCTGGGCCTAAATCCTGGTAAAGAACATCTCTACCCAAAATGACAACCATGTGCCTTTACAGAGGCTGTATTTTCTGTTCTTCAGACACACTTAGGTGGGTATTAGAGGCAGATGAAAGAAAGGTGAGGCAGGATTCCAGAAGGGCTTGTTTGCATCATTGTTCCTTCATCCTCTGAGCCACTTCCCCTCTTTAATTCTCTTTCTTCTCTCCTCTTCTATTCCCACCGTTCCCCAAAGTCACCAGAATGTTAGAGGCTACATCTGGTCTTGCAAAAACAATTTTGCAGTGCAATTAAGCATTCCTCACTTTATCTCCCTAGGAAGTTGGAGACTTGTGTGATTATTCGCATAATGGATAGTATTCAACATTCTGACCCAGGTGTGTGGAGGCTGGGTAAGATTCATGTAGGCAGGAGACACTGGTTCCTGGCACACAACATGAGGCTGCCCATTGCTCTTCAGCCTGTGCAGAATAAGAGCAGATGCCTCTCTCTAGGGTAACCAGCAAGCCCTGCTCTGGCCAGCTGACAAATGAACCTGGCAGATTGCTGTCTGCTTAAATAGTTATGTGGCTGTAGGAAGAGAATCAGAAACTCTGACATGAGGGGATTCTTTCAGGCTGAAGAAGTACTGTTTAGGATTTATGTCCATGCTCCTTTCAGCTTGTTTCAGGCAGCTAGAATGGCTCACAGACATTTCTTTCTAATAGATGGCATCCATTACCCTGTACAGATATAAAAACTGACTACAGCATTTGAATCCCAGGCAGATAACTTGGTAGATTTTGTGCTATTAAAAATGAATTTTATAATTTGTAGAAACATCTGTGTATAATATCAGTAGTAAGTACTTTACTTACTACTAGGGTTTACTAATTGTTTTAGTTTGACTATTTTGTAGCTTTTTAGAATGAATCATTAATTTAAAAAGGGTCATTAAAATTTTGGACCATAAACTCCATTGAACATTTTGAAACTACTACATTTTCCTTGAATTGGTTTGTTTTAGAATTATTCCATTTGAGTCTTCCATTTATCCTGTAATGAATGAAAGATAAAAAGAATATTATATAGACTAGCTTTCTTTTTGCTTTTCTGGCTTAACTTTACAATGTGTAGCTACAAATTGAAAGTCTGTTTCAGGTTTTTCTTCTCCCCTTAAGCTGTTCTGAATAGATGAGCAGAGATAGCTCTTAATGTCAGAAACTTTAATTAAACTATTCTGTAAACAAGCATATGGCAGTCCTGGGCAGGATCTTAATTTGATCACATTTTCTGATCAACTGTTCCCAATATTTCCTTGGAGAGTTGAAGATCAGGATGATCTATGTATGCCCAGTTGGAAGCATGGATGTGGATGTTCAAGGAACTTGGAAGATTGTGACCTCCAGTCTTTTGACATCAACACTAAACTGCTATGGCGGGGGAGCATGTAACTTTTGGTATTTTTCATGTTAATTTTTCACAGAAACTTATTTGTATTTATGTATAAATCTTCCAAAACTTTGGATTTTGTTACAATAAAAATCTTGTATTGTTCATGAATTTACCAAGAAAAGTCCAGATACTTATAAATATTTGATCATTTAGTCTTTGCAATCATCCCATGAGGTCATGTTTGTCATTCTCATTTTACATGCAATGAAACCTTTTTGGCTAGCATTGAGCCTCAACAGTCATACTCCAGAATCATCAGTACTTCCTTTCACTAGAACGAGGAAGGCAAATTTGGAAGAGGTCAGAGAATATTTCATACACACGCCTCTTCCTCAGCAGGTGAAAACCAAAAGCAAAAACTCAATCTTTCAAAAAACTTCCTAGTGTGAGAATCTCATCTAAACTTCTGGGCAGTTCATACTGATCTTGAAGTTTCTGTGACATTTTGCTGTTTCTATATGCTGTTGTCATAAAATCCTATCTCTCCTGGTTACTTTTTGAAATATAATTTTTCTGTTTCCCAACTATCAGTGGCTAAACTTCTTTGTTTATTTTGGTTCCGGGTCCCAACAATCACTTTGGGGATGATGTAATTTGGCCCTTTTATAAGTCATTATCTTGAGAGAAGAAAAATAATGCCAAAATAGAAAAAAAGAATTTGACTCTATATTAACTTTTTAAAAATATTGAATTATCAATTCTTTCTGGTAGTGGTCATTTTGAGCAATCTTCAAATAACCTCTACCCCAAATAAACACATACAAACACACACATACACACACATGCACACCATACATTCTCTATTTCTCAGATTAATACACACACAGAGAGATCCACATAGATACACAGACACACCCACAGCAACACAAATGCTCAAATGTGCAGTTGTGCAGGTGCATGTGGACACATACATTTCTCTCAAGAATAATACTATTAATGTAAACACTGGAATTTCCATTGGTGCTCAGATGACACATAACTTTGAGATGGTACCTAGGTGGTGCATTAAATATTTTCATTAGGAAAAACAATCAGGAGTAAAGAATTTATAATACAATGTTTATATCCAATGCAAAATTGGAAAGTTTTCTCACAAATTATTATTGAGAAAGCTTATAAGCTTTCATATTGGCATGTGGGGATTTTTAAAGGTGATTCTACAGAAAAAATACTTTTATTGTCAGATAGACATTTACAAAAATACTCATGGGCAATATTGAACTATAGAAAGCTAGTTCTTTTCTTTATGAGAACATATAATTACTTAAAATCAGATGTGGGTAATGAATCCTAGAATCCACTTTTATAGTGGATCATTTATGACTGATTGGTTTTGCTCTTAGCTATTCATGTGTTTTTCTCTATCCATCTGTGGTTATTTTTATAAAAGATTGGTTGAACCACTTCCTTAAACATCTTTAAAACAAAGGGTGTGATGGATTGCTTGTAAGGCGATTTCAATATCTATGAAAGGCTCTGGAAATATCTTTTTAAAAAAGCAATCTCTTGAAATATACATTTATCAATATGTCTTTGTTGAACAGGTAGAGACTTTTGCCATCGTTGGATTATTTTGTTCACTTATGATTACTGAAAAGAATAGAACACAAACAAAAAATGGAGTCGTCTTTGGAATGTGGTAGAGTTTTGCAAGCACAGACTTGCTCAAGTCCTTTGGCAAGAAGTGTTCAGGTCAGTGAAATAACTGTATTTTCTGTACTTGTGACGACTATGGACTGTACCAGAATTATGCCATTTTCTCTCTTTTCCTAGCAGCAAACCTCTAGCACATAGCTCCTCTGGTCTTCTACAACTATGGTCTGCTTTCTCAATGTACCTTGGTCATGTCTTCTGTTAACAGGCACCAGTGTAACAGTAGGTCCTGATGTTATATACAGTCTCCTTTTCGCCTTCTCTCTCTCTCTCTCTTCTAAGTTCTCTTATTCACTCTTTCTCTCCTTCTTCTTCTCAGATACAGACTACTAGAAGTTTCAAGGCTTTGATAATTTTGTTATTGTTCCTATCTTTGAATTATGAAAAGAAAAAAATTTAATGGCTCTTTGTGTTGCTGAAAATTTGTTTTGATCATATTTATACCTCTTTTTCAATGATTCCCAAATCCATTCCTCTTTCCTAATTACTACCTAACATTTTTGTCTTTGCTGATGTTTTTCTTTTTCATTTCACCACCTAGGACATTTTCTGCTACCCAAGTATTCTTGAATTCCTGGTTATTCATTGAAGCATGGTGACCATACCAGAGACAACTGACCTTACATCTCTGAGCAATTAATTGGTGATAGCGCCATAGCATGTAGAAGTATAATTTCAAGCCCAGTTCTTTTCTTCATGCTGGGATTTGGTTTGACTTGGGCTCAAACAGGTTTTTCAGGCAAAAGTACAACTTCTTTGATGTCTGAAGATATTGTTTCCTTATAGTCATTTATTGCCTCTGGTGCTTATATTATTTCTATTCCCTCTTTGGCAATGATTTCTGAGTCATGGAAAAAGATAATGCAGTATATAGGTTTCATTTAGGGCTATGAATTTGGCATTCTCTTATTTCTGTGTCTTGGTTAGTTATGGGATTCTGTCTTAATAACTATCTACTGTATTTGAAGCTTCTCTGATGAAAGTTGAAAAATATGTTAATCTAACAATATAAGTCTTCAGGACATGGCCTAATATTACATTAATTTAGCAAAATAACAGTCAGAGGTTCTCCCCTAAAGCTGGTATGCTCTCCAGTCATAGGTTCTAGGCTTAATAATAATAGTGACAAGTGGTATCTTCATATTGTGGATAAATCAGTAAGAAGTTGGTTTCTTTCATTTTATTTTACTACTATTACAACAGTAGGCATGTCTTGTAAACCCAGTTATTCTTATTACTTGCAAGGTTTATAACTATGTAAGACTGATGATTATTTTTATCTTTCAGGAGGTTTCACAGTACCTTTTAGGACTGTAAAATCAACACAGTATGTAGAAAATTCCAGATCAGTACCACCTTGATCTTTTTATACTATATGACTCAAGTATGCCAGATCTTCTGCAACAGGGTCTTACTGTTTGAGTTTGTGCAGGATCAAGTATATTGGCAGTATCTATGCTCCTCAATGTCTAACAACTACAAAAGAAATAATACATTCCTGGTTCTGGACTTTTTGTTAGTCGATAATGTGTAGTAGGGGCAAAGTTGTCCCATAATAGAGTAACTTCATTTAAATTTTTTTGTGTGTGTATGCCTGTGTATGTGCATTAGTAGAATTCCACAATGGTGAGAATATTAAACATCATATTACAACCTGGGGTCTTTTCTTTGATTTTTTAAATATCTAGGGTACATTTTGGACAGAGTTATTAGTATGACCTAACTGGTTCTTAATGAAAAGAATCCATTCACCAAGGGCCAGCAGATGGCTCAGCAGAAAAAGACATTTGCTGCCAAGCAACCTACCTGAGTTTAGTACACAGAATCCAACATAAAGGTAGGAAAAAAAACAAACTCTTCAAAGATTTTGCTCTCCATACATATGTTGTGGCACAAGTACACACACACACACACACACACACACACACACACACATGAATCCATCCATATTTGTTGGTAGAAGTCTCTGTCTTGAATTTCTTGCCAATTTTTTGCTCATAATCTTGATTCTTCCACTGACTCTTTCTCTAGACCTAATCAATATGAATAGAGCAAGATGGTTTCCAAACCCAGCCAGGAATTGGGGTCACCATCATTTTGTAAAGGTTGCTGCCTTGTATCATTTTGTATATCAACTGTCTTTGAACTACAACATTGTATTCAAAAAGTCAATTTAAGATGAGATCATATTCATCAGTATTGATTTGCAATAAGATGAATTGTAATATGAATTGCAAAAATGATGTGGGATTCCCTTTTGTATGCTGTGAATATGTTTTATTGCCATTAGTTAATAAAAAAAAGCTTTTTCTGCCAGTGTTTTAGAAGAATAGAACAAGGTGGGAATTACAAGCAGATAGAGGAGGAGAGAGTAGGCAGTGTCATGGAAATGCCATGTAGCTGTTGGAGAAGACAGGCTCAAGCTGCCAGCCAGAAACATGAGAAACCACGTGCCTCATGATAATACACAGAATAATAAAAAATGGGTTAATTTTAGATGTAAGAACTAGCTAGGAATACATTTACACTATTAGCCAAACTATACTACAAATAATATAGTTTCTGTGTGATTATTTTGGGTCTGGGCAGCTGGAAACAAGCAACCTTTGCTAACAGTAATAGTCCCAAGGAATTATCAACTGACACTGCAGAGAGTTGACTTTTAATGAAGAAATATTACAGGAGTTACATGTGAATCATGGTGATCTGAATCTTAACTGCATTCTGGTCATATTACCCTCCAAATATTCCCCTGCAAGAATTTTAATACAGAGGAAGATGTTATCTTAGAATGCATCATTTTACCACATAAATCAAGTAAAAATTAAAAACTTATGTGTAAAAGGTCTCTGAGTTAATAATAAAAGGAAAATTGTGATCTCGTCAATTAGCAGGAATAGACCCAGCAGAAATTTTAGTGTCTTTTATTAATGATTAAATTAACAAATTATGGGAAGAAAATCAACCCTGGCAAAGAGTTTGTAGTAATTTTTTGAGAGAGATTAACAACAATTATTCCAAAAGGGAAATAATTTTACTCATAAAATAGAGCTAATTGAATCCTTCCTTGCATTGTACAAGACACACCAATAATTGGAGCCCTTACATTCTATACTGATGCAATTAAATTAGAAAAGGCAGGTTACAAATGAGAAAGTTTAAGTAAAATGGAATTCAGTCATTATGATTCTGTCCAAAAGTCAGAATTATATGCTGTTCTCTTGGTACTAAGGGATTTTAAGGTACCTCTGAACATAGTTATCTATTTGCAATATGCAGGAGTAGTTGTTTTGCATATTGAAACCACTGAATTTATACCAGATAATACAGAATTGCCTTCATTATTTGTTCAGGTACAAGATATAATCAGGAAAAGGCATCATCCCAAATATGTAACACTCATTCTTTTCCATATGGGTCTGCCACATATTCTAGCACAAGGTAACCCAGAAATGATCAATTATTGATTGGAAATGTACTGAAGGCCTCAGAATTTCATAAAAAGCATAATGTCAATAGCAAAGATTTTTTAAGAAGACATTTTCATTACATGCAATAAGCCAAGGAGATTATAAGGAAACATCTTACTTGTCTTTATACAACCAAACACCACTACCTGAAAAAAGTAACCCAAATTTTACTCAAAGGAATTAAATATGGCAGACAGATGTGTTCCAGTTTGTAGAATTTGAAAAACTAAAATATGCACACCACACCAATGATACTGGTTTTCAATGGGCAGCTTCCTTGAGTTTAGAAAAGACTGACCTGGTAATCACATATTTGCAAGAAGTTATAGCCATCATGGATATACCTGTACAAATAAAGCCAGACAATTCTGCAGCATTGTCTCTAAGAAAATAAAACGGATTTTTGTTTATTATAATATAAAGCATACTAAAGGTATACCACACAATCATACAGGCAAGGGAGTTATACAATGATCGAACCAAGCTCTAAAGTTTATGTTAAGTAAACAGAAAGGGGTTAAAAATACCCCTGGAAGTATATTGCACAATTTTTATTAATTTTTAATTTTCTAAATGCTAAGAAGAGAGGAACAGCAGCTTCAGAGAAACACTGGATAGTAGAAAAAACTACAGAATTAAATCAGTCAACATACCTTAAGGATGTACTGACCTCAGAATGGAAACCAGGACACGTGTTCCAGTGCGGAAGGGGTCTTGCTTTTGTTTCCACAGCAGAAGAAATCTATGGAGACCTTCAAAATTTATAAAGATTTAATTTGTACAAGATATGACTCTTAATTAGAAGAGATGATACTTCATTAAACACCATGGCCTTTTAACTGAATTAACCTATAAAATTAGCAAAGGCTTTTCATTTGATCAGATATAATTTGCCAAAAGTAAGTCTCCCCAAAGTTGGTGTTGGAGAAGAGTTTTGTTTTGTTTTTGTAGGAAAGTAAGAGTATCCAACTAATGAATCTGAAGACTCCTGAACAAATGAGGCATCTGAAGGAAAAGAACAAATCACTAAGAAAAAAAATGTTTTAGGAAGAAGAGTAAATTGGTCTATTGATATATCACATTTATAACATGGTAAAATTTCTTAAATCTTTCCAAATGTTTGTTTCTGCTGTCCTCTACAGACATATAATGCCAATGGTCTTTTTTTTATAGTGCCAGTCCAATTAAAGGCTATAGCTGGCATTGGAGTTGGAGAGTGGCTGTCTCCTCTAAACCCAAGCATGCTTAGTAAAGTAAAAATCAAAATCTCTGTCTCAGTTCATGCACCTTCTTTATTGCTTAGGGTCTTATCTGGGGCCATCCTTGTGGATTCCTGGAAATTTCTCTAGAGCTAGGTTTCTTGCTATAACCCCAAAAATGGGTCCCTCAGTCAAGACATCTCTTTCCTTGCTCTCATATCTGTCCTTTCTCCATCTCAACTATCCCATTCCCTCAAGCTCTCCCCAACCCTCCTCTTCTACCTTCCTGTTCCCCTTCTCTCATTCCTTCTATCCTCCAATGCCATGCTTCCAAATTCTGTCAGGCAATCTTGTCTGCTTCCAATTTCCAGGTGGATCTATAGTTATTGTTTTTTGGGTTCACCTTATTACTTAGCTTCTCTAGGAACATTAGTAACTATAGGCTCAATGTCCTTTGTTTATGACTATTATTCACTAATGAGTGAGTACATAGCATATTCATATTTTTGGGTCTGGGTTATCTCTCCCAGGATAGTGTTTTCTATTTCCATCCATTTGCATGCAATACTCAAGATGTCATTGTTTTGTTGTTTTTTTTTTTTTAACCAATGAGTACTCTAACATGTAAATGTGCCACATGTTCTTTATCCTTTCTTCCATTGAGGGGCATTAGCTTGTTTCCAGCTCCTGTCTATTACAAATAATGCTGCTATGAACAGAGCTGAACAAATGCTTTTGTAACATGATTGAACATCTTTTGGGTATATTCCCAAGACTGGTATTGCTGGATCCTGAGGTAGGTTGATTTCCAGTTTTCTGAGAAACTGCTACACTGATTTTCATAGTGGTTACACAAGTTTGCATTTCCACCAGCAATAGATGAGTGTTCCCATTACTCCACATCCTCTCCAGCATAAGTTATCACGGGTATTTTTGATTTTAGCCATTCTCTCAGATGTAAGATGGTATCCCAAAGTTGTTTTGATTTGCATTTCCCTGATAGCTAAGGAAGTTGAACATGTCCTTAAGTATTTTTTTGACTATTTGAAGTTCTTCTGTTGAGAATTCTCTATTTAGTTCAATAACCCATATTTTTTTAAATTGGGCTATTTAGATTTTTTTTGGGGGGGGGTTTGAGATAGGGTTTCTCTGTAGCTTTTGGTGCCTGTTCCAGAACTAGCTCTTGTAGACCAGGCTGGCCTCAACTCAGAACTCAGAGATCCGCCTGCCTCTGCCTCCCGAGTGCTGGGATTAAAGGCGTGCGCCACCACGGCCTGGCTGCTATTTAGGTGTTTAAGTCTAATTTCTTAAATTGTTTATATATTTTGGAGATCAAGCCTTTGTCTGATATGGGCTTGGTGATGATCTGCTGGATTCTGCTGTTAGGACCATGTTGCTTTTTAGGATGTTGGAGGAATTCTTGCATAGGAATTCTCCATCTCTTTCTTCAGATGAGGCCAGTAGTGTCTTGTTTTGTTTGTCCAATCTTTGCTGTAGCTGTCTGAGTACTTGGGAGTTTTTCTTGGTCTGCCCTCTCTTAGGTTCCCTCAGTGCTGGAAGTAGGTTCTGTTACAGTGTTTCAAGGACCTTACAGGCAAAAAGGTTTGCTTGGGGGCAGAGTGCTTTGGGGGAAAGATAGCCCAGCAGCAGGAACACTCCCCACTGGCTCTTGTTACCCTCAGCAGAGGAGAAGGCTGTGTTGCAGGTTTCCAAAGACCTCACAGGTGAAAAGGCAGGCTTGGGGGCAGGGTGGGTAGTTAGAAAGAAAGTCAAGCAACAGGAATACTCCCTGCTGGCTCTCTGGTTCCCTCAGCACTGGAGAAGGCTGTGTTGCAGGGTTTCAAGGACCTTGCAGGCAAAAAGGCAGGATTGGGGGCAGAGTGGCTTGGGATAAAAAAAAGCCCAGCAGTAGGAACACACCCTGCTGGATGACCAGAAAAGCTTAGGGAGTTGGGGGGCACTGAATTTTGTTCCCCTAGGAAGGTTTCAGAAAGTGCCACTTCCAACCATCTGGCAATGTAGCCTCTAATTCACCTCTCTGGTCCCCTCAGCACTGGAGCAGGTTGCTTGCAGTGTTTGAAGACTCTTTTAAGCTTTCTTATGTCAGAAAGAAGTATAGGTAAAGCAATTGAAAAATAGTCAAAGCAACTATTAAGATTTAGAATTTCGCTAGATAATATGAAGAGTTTACATACTCTATTAATTAAAATATTTTGAATTTTTTCATGTCTAAACTGTTTTGTTTCGGAAGCACTGTTATTCAAGCTCCTACTGAGTTTGCTGCATGAATGATTTATATTCATAAGCATTTACAAGTCCCTAATTCCTGAGATAAATTATCAAACAGTTCTGATTTGGAGGTCAGTTACTGCAGGGTGATTCATTCGCTTCTTAATCAAATAAATATGGCTAAAACCATAGTTCTCAGGGGAGATAATAGGTCTGATAAACAAGTTTTGAATGAATGTACTGTAGCTGACCTCTGAAAGAAATCTGTCCTTGTAGGGAAACTCCTCTCTTTTCTTTATCTTTAAGATGAATCTCACAGCACCATACACTAAACCTAAACATTAATGGCTCTGCCACATTCTGATTTTATTCTAGTTGCTTACAGTTATCTACAGGTATTAGAAGCTACTAATTAGCCCTGAAAATTATTTAGATAAATTCTAGAAAGTGAGTTAGCTTACAGAATTTACAGGGTCTTACCTGAGTCTGTTTGCTCAGTACTCAGTCTTATTTTCATGGCCTGGGAGCAACACATGTACACTGAATCTCATTCTCTTAATCATTAAAACAATCTTTGTATATTTCATTTGGTAAGAACATAGGACTTCCTAATTAATACATTTTTAAATTTAAAATGATATAGTATAATAGATCCCTAGAACTCCCTTTACTATGTGAAATTCTTTACCCCCTGATTACTTAACCCACCACCATTGCTTCTACTCTGGCCTAACTCTTGTTATTTCTATCTTTTTTAAAACATGTGTTTGGCTAATTTAGATACTCCATGAAGGTTAAAGTATGTGGCATCCTATTGTATATTTTTTCTTTTCTTTTTTTTATTAAAAATTTCCACCTCCTCCCATGTCCCTCCCCCTCCCCCTAGTTCCCCTCCTTCTCTCTCTCTAGTCCAAAGAACAGTTAGGGTTCCCTGCCATGTGGGAAGTCCAAGGTCCTTCCCCATCCATCCAGGTCTAGGAAGGTGAGCATCCAAACAGACTAGGCTCCCACAAAGCCAGTACATGCAGTAGAATCAAAACCCAGTGTCATTGTCCTTGCCTTCTCAGTCAGCCCTCATTGTCAGCCACATTCAGAGAGTCCGGTTTGATCACATGCTCCATCAATCCCAGTCCTTAGCTAAATACTTAAACAAATCAAAAATGAGAGAGATGGTTCCATAGACATTCCCTTATAGAAAATAAATTACATGGAAAACAAACACATGAAAAGATTAATCATCATCCAAAAAGTACAAATTTAAACAAGAATGGTTATAATTTCTTAGATGATATGATGATACATAATATCTTTGCATGTACATATAAATATAGGTATGTGTTTATGCATGTATGTATGTTATGTATACATGGTACAAGTATCTACAAAACATTTAAGAAGGAACAATTTATACTATTGGTGCCTGTTGCTGCTATGGAAATCATTGTGGGGCTTAATGAATTAAAAGTAAGCTATCAGGTGATACAATCTAAATATTTATACAAAAGTATCAATATCTAGAGAAGATAGTGACAATATCATTTGTCATGGTCCACTTTTTAAAATTTATTAGATTAAAAAAACAATCCAAATTGCTACTCCACCTCTTCCTCCCCTTCCCTCTACACACCCTCCCACCCTATGCCCATCTAATCCTAAGAGACGCTATGGCACATTGCTTTGTAGAAGGCCCAAGGCCCTCCCTGCTATATCTAGTCTGAGCAAAATATACATACAAAGAGAATAGGATTAGGATCCTAAAAAGCCAGTACATGTAGTAGAAATAAATCCCAGTGCCACTGCCAGTGGCCCCTCAGTCTGCCCCAGCCATACAACTGTCAACACATTCAGAGGGACTTGTTTGGTCCTATGCTTGTTCCTTCTCAGTCCAGCTGGAATTGGTGATCTCCCAGTAGCCCAGATAAACTGTTTCAGTGGATGAAACCTTTATGGTCTTGACCTTTATGCTCATACTCCCATTTTTTCCACTCTTCAAATGGACCTTGGGAGCTCAATCCAGTGCTCCAAGTGGGTCTCTGCCTCTGTTTCCATCCATTGTTTGATGAAGATTATATGGTGATATTTAAGATAATCATCAGTCTGACTACAGGGCAAGTCAAGATCAGGCCTCTTCTCCTCAATTGCTTAGGGTCTTAAGTGGGGTCATGATGGAGGAGGGTCATCTGTCTATCTGTTGTTTTATTGGTTAATTACTAAACAAAACTGCTTGGCCTGATAGGTCAGAATTTAGATAGGTGGAGTAGGCTGAACAGAATGCTGGGAAGAAGGGAAGTGAGCAGACACCATAGCTCTCCTCTCCAAGATGGACGCAGGTTAAGATCTTCCCTGGTAAGCCACCACCTCGTGGTGCTACACAGATTACTAAATATGGGTTAAAGCAAGATGTGAGAATTAGTCAATAAGAGGCTGGGACTAATGGGCTGGGCAGTGTTTAAAGGAATACAGTTTCCATGTTATTATTTCTGGGATTAAGCTAGCCATGCCGGAGCCAGGTGGGATTAAAAAGCAGGCCTGCCCACAGCTCCTTCTACAGAGTGGTGACCAACGTGGTAACAAACACCAGGTAAAACCTGAGAGGACTTTTAAAAAAAGGGAGAGAGAGTTTAACATAGCTTTTTGCTGTTTGCTAAGACATGCTGTAGAGAGATTTCCTGTTTCAGCAATAGCAGCAGAAAAAAAGCCATGGTCATTTTGAAAGGAAGCTTCCTGGGGCTGTGCTGCCATGTGCAAACTCTGGCTTTAAAGCATTTCAGTAGCTTTTATGGGACTGGATGTTTGTGTTTCCACTTGGGAGGGGGAAGAAAGTACTCTGAGACCATGTCTGTGCTCCCTGCCTGGGCAGATTCTGGGATCAGGCTTAGGAAGGCAGGAGAGCATGGCGGATTTCTGCCACCATACAGAGAGATGTTTTCAGACTGTGCAGTGCTCAACATGTTAGATTTGGCTATAACTTGGATGAAAAGAGTTTCTGTGCTGCATGCTCAGTCTCAGAGTTAAAGTGCTGAGTGCGGCTCCTACCTGGTGGCCCCAGAGCTAGCACAAAATGGTACATCCTCCATTTTGAAATTGGAGAGAGGTGGAGCCAACATCTAGAACAGCTCGCATCTCTTCAGGTCACATGCACAACTGATTCAGTCACAAGCAGCTCCACAATGTTGGACTGGGCTTGGCAAGCCTGCAGCACCAGTTTTTCACCTAGGAATGTCACATCTTAGATTCTTAAGCAATTAGTGATTTAAAGGTACAAATCAAAAATGCTCCTGGATAGTAAAGAATTGCAGATTCACAATAGGACGGATTCAGACATAAAAATCCTGTAAATAGGTCACAATGTTGGATGAGTGTACGTAGGCTTGGGAGAGAGAAGAAAAAGAATACAAAAAATAAAGTTAATGCCTTAAAAAGAAAAAGGGTAAAGTCTTTAAAGAGACAGAATAAAGTAAAATGATTGAGTAAAAATAAGCCACGTAAAAATGGAAAATCACAGAGAGTCTGTATTATGTATTTTATTGTGTTTCCTTTAAATTTTTTGACTGTGAAGGAGCTAAATACAGGGAGACATTTCATTGTGTGGTTTTCTAAACTGAACCTGCATATATGTTCTAAAGGCATCTTGACTTCAGAATTTGGATCTCAGGATATTATGCTTCGGGAAAGAGTTTCTTCTTTTGTTTTCACAAAAGATGAGACCCTGTGGATTGCTTCTATCCCAATATGGTATGATAGACCATGCCCTCCTGAAAGGTTGCTGTAAACACCCTCAAAAATTACTTTGCTCAACTGCCGACTGAGATGAACCTAGCGACAGGTTATACTGTGAAAGA
>NC_022029.1:29495806-29504386 GCF_000317375.1 Microtus ochrogaster
CTTGGCCTGATAGGGCAGAATTTAGATAGGCAGAGTAGACTGAACAGATGCTAGGAAGAAAGGAAGTAAGCAGACACCATAGCTCTCCTCTCCAAGATGGACGCAGGTTAAGATCTTCTCTGGTAAGCCACCTCCTTGTGGTGCTACACAGATTACTAAATATGGGTTAAAACAAGATGTGAGAATTAGCCAATAAGAGGCTGGAACTAATGGGCCAGGAAGTGTTTAAAAGTATACAGTTTCCATCTTATTATTTCCGGGGCTAAGCTAAGCATGCAGGAGCTGAGTGGGACAAAAAGCAGGCCTGCCTGTAGCTCCTTCTACAGGGTCATCCTTGTGGATCCTGGGAATTTCTCTAAAACCAGGTTTCTTCTAACTGTATAATGGCTCCCTAAATCAAGTTATCTCTTTCATTGCTCTCATCTCTGTCTTTCCTCCATCTTGACTATCCCATTCCCTCAAGTTCTCTTCAACCCTCTCCTTTTTCCCTCCTCTTCTCCTTCTATGCTTTCTTCTTCCCCCAACCTCATGCTCACAACTTTTTCAGGTGACCTTGTCTGTTTCCAATATCCAGGTGGGTCTATACATATGTTTTTGGGGGGATCAACTTTATTACTTAGCTTCTTAAGGCTCATGAACTATAGGCTAAATATCCATTGTTTGTATCTAGTATCCACTAATGAGTGAGTACATACCATATTCATCTTTTTGGATTTGGGTGAACAGTCAACTACTGAACCACACCTGGGTCAAGAAAGAAATAAAGACAAAAATTAAAGTCATCCTTGAATTCAACAAAAGTAAAGGCACAACATATCCAAACCTATGAGACATTATGAAAGCAGTGCTAAGATAACAGTTCATAGCACTAAGTGCCCACATAAAGAAAACAGAGAAAGCTCACATTAGTGACTCAACAGCATACCTGAAAGCTCCAGAAGAAAGAAGCAGACTCACCTAGGAAAAGTAGAAGAGAGGAAATAATGAAATTAAGGGTTGAAATCAGCAAAATAGAAACACAGGAAACAATACAAAGAATCAACAAAACAAAGAGCTAGTTCTTTGGGAAAATCAATATGATAGACAAATCCTTATCCAAATTTATCAAAAGGCAGAGAAAAAACATCCAAGTTGGCAAAATCAGAAAGGAAAAGTAGAACATAACAATAGATACCAAGGAAATACATAGAATCATTAGGTCATACTACATACTGTACTTCACAAAATTGGAAAACTTAAAAAAATAAACAATTTTTTAAATAGATATCATATACCAAAATTAAAGAAAGACAAGGTGAGCAATTTAAATAGACCTATAAGCTGCGAGGAAATAGAAGTTATCATCAAAAACCTCCCCTTCCCTGAAAAAAGGCCAGGTCAAGATTGTTTTAGTGCAGAATTTTATCAGAACTTCGAAGAAGAGCTAATACCAATACTCCTCAGTGTGTTCCACATAATAAAACAGAAGGGGCACAGCAAAACTCTTTTTATGAGGCTACAGTTACCCTGATACCAAAAGCACACAAAGACTCAACCAAAAGAGAGAATTACAGACCAATCTCACTCATGAACATGAATGCATAAATACTCAATAAAATACTGGCAAACTGAATGCAAGAACACCCCAAAACAATCATCCACCATGATTAAGTCACCTTGATCCCAGAGCAGCAGGGTTGGTTCAACATATGAAAATCTATCAAAATAATCCATCATATAAATAAACTGAAAGAAAAAAATATCATTTCATTAGATACTGAAAAAGCATTTGACAAAATACAACAGCTTTTTAGGATAAATGTCTTGGAGAGATCATGGATACAAGAAACATATCTAATTATAATTAAAGCAATATACAGCAAGCCAACATCTAACACCAAATTAAATAGAGAGAAACTCAAAGCAATTCCACTAAAATCAGGAACAAGACAAGGCTGTACACTCTCTCTATGTCTACTAAACATAATCCTTTAGCAAGCAATAAGAAAACAAAAGGAAATCACTGGGATTCAAATTGGAGGGGAAGAAGTCAAACTTTCATTATTTGTAGATGATATAATAGTGTACAAAATTGACCCCAAAAATTCTATCAGAGTACTCCTACCAGCTGATAAATACCTTCAGTGATGTGACAGGCTACAAGGTCAACTCAAAAGAAAGTCAGTAGCCCTCCTATATACAAACAATAAATAAGATGAGAAAGAAATCAGAGAGACATCACCTTTCACAATAAACACCAATAGCATAAAATGTCTTGGGGTAATAGTAACCAAAGAAGTTAAAGACCTACTTGACGAACTCTAAGACTTTGAAGAAAGAAATTAAAGAAGATACCAGAAAATGGAAAGATTTCCCATGTTCTTGGAAAGAAAGGATCAACATACCAATCCCACCAGAAGCAATTTCTAGATTCCAGGCAATTCTCATTAAAATCCCAACAGAATTCTTCACAGACCTTGAGAGAACAACAATCAACTTCATAGGAAAAAACAAAACAGAACAAAAACCCAGGATAGCCAAAACAAACCTGTACAATAAAGGAACTTCTCTATGCATCATCATCCCTGATATCAAGCTCTATTACAGAGCTACAGTAATGAAAACAGCTTGGTTTAGGCATTAAAAACTGACACATTGACCAATGGAATCAAAATAAAGACCCAGATATTAATCCACACACCAATGAACACCTAATTTTTGACAAAGAAGTTAAAATTTTACAATGGAAAAAAGAAAGTATCTTCAGCAAATGGTGCTGGCTTAACTGGATGTCAACATGTAGAAGAATGAAAAGAGTTCCATATCTATCGCCATGCACCAGATACAAGTCCAAATGGATTAAGAGCCTCAATATTAATTAATACTTGTCTGAATGGCTAAGATCAAAACCACTAATGATAGCTTATGCTGGAGAAGATGTGGAGTAAGGTGAACACTCATCCACTGTTGGTGGGAATGCAAACTTATACAACCACTTTAGAAATCAGTATGCTGGTTTCTCAGGAAACTGGGAATCAACTTACCTCATGATCCAGCAATACTACTTTTGGGAATATACCCAAAAGTTTCTCAATCATACTACAAAAGCGTTTGTTCTTCTACGTTCATAGCATTGTTATTTGTAATAGCCAGAACCTGGAAACAAGCTAGATGCCCCCCAACTGAAGAAAGGATTAAGAAAATATGGCACATGTACACATTAATTACTACTCATTGGTAAAAAACAATGACATCTTCAATTTTGCATGCAAATGAATGGAATTAAACATGGTCCACTTTAAAGTGTGTTGGCAGTTGATTAGATATAGAGAATGATTTTGAATTATATGAATACAGTAGAATCAATAAAATAGAAGAGAATTCTGCAAAATTCAAGAGCATGGATGAGCCATGCAGATTTTGTGCTAAGTGAATTAATTAAAGAATTATAAGTTCATTATAGAAAGTACCCATGGGCTTACTCTGTTCTCTTATGGTGCATCTGTTGAGATGCATCCATACACATACCTGGCAACAAAAACAAAGCTAAATTGTATCCTCTACTTACTCCAAGTCATCTAAGAGAAATGCTTCTTTCTTAATAAAATTACGTAAAACTCAGGAGTTGTCAATTTTCCTCACAGCATATTGTTTGTGATTTTCTGTATGAATAACATTTGTCCATTTAATTCCATTTTCTTGTCTCTGAATTTTCATTAAAATCCCTTTAAATAAATATAAATTTCTTGTGAAATGTGAGAGCAACATTTTCTATGACAGAGTTTAGAGACATTAGAGAACACTGGTTTAGTTCTCCTTTCACCAAATAAACACCTGCAATATCAACTCATCTACTATTTGATTAGGATGTTAAAAATAGATTTTTTTTAGTCAGAATACCATATAACATGAGTGCAATAGAGGTGACATTATCTTCATTACCAGCATGTGATAGAAGTCAATATAAGAGTTTGGTGTGGGAGGTCCTTCTGTCTGTGTGTTTCTTTTTTTGGTTAATGAATAACAAACTGCTTTGAGCCTATGGCAGGGAAGAACAGACCAAGGCAGGAAAAGGTTGGCTATATGTAGGAAGGAAGAAAGGTGGAGTCAAGAGAGATCCACCACCAGAGATAGACGTGCTGAAACTTTGCTGGTAGGTCACAAACCTGTGGTGAGGCACAGATTAATGGAGATGGGTTAATTAAGATGTAAGAGTTAGGCAATAAGAAGCTAGAGCTAAATGGCCAAGCAATGATTTAATTAATATAGCTTCTGAGTGGTTATTTCATGGATGGGCAGCTGGGACAAACTAATGAATCACCCCCCACCCTAATAAGAGTTTGGACATACAAGTCTATGAGATTCTTGTTCCAATAGTACCAAAGTTACTACCTGAGCTCTATATAAAATAAAGGAAGTCAGGCTTCAACATTTTCCATTTCCTTAATTTCTGCTAACAGGTTTAATAGCTCTATAGGTTAAGGGCTATACAACTCACAGCTTGAGGACATTGTCTACCCAAAAGGAGATATAAAGGTCCGGAGAAGTCCGGCACACTTTTACATAAAGCAGACAAATAATTTGCTTCACTGGAAAACCCAAGGGAGTAAACACAGAAATATGTTTTGATTAGGATTACCTTTGATAGCTTAGTGAGTCTTGATAAAATTTCAGATGCATTCCCAATTCTCAGCTCTGCCCATAACTGCATATTTTAATTGCTCTGGAGCATAGATGGGGGATTTTGTTAATCCTTAGCTATAACATGCTTAAGTGATTTGAATATTTCAACCCCTGGCCAGTATTAGTAGTGGGCACATTCAATATTGAGGCCATATTAACTATGAAAGTGGCCAAATGAGGACCTTTCAGAATGGTTTCCCAAAAATGGTCTCAGCAAAAAGGAGGCATTGTTATTAAGTCAAAACTACATAGATGTTCAGTGGAATCTGAGGACTAGTATAACCTCAAACAAATATTCATGAACAAGTCACTCAATATGTAAGCATCACTACTAACACACTTGAGAAAAGCTTTATATCAAGTTTAACTTGTTAATAAAATTAACATACTGAAATGAATTGACTATAGAGTAGAAATGGCCTTTATTAGAATGCTTTATTTGTGACATTTAAGTGCAAAAATAGAATATTTCATTGGATTCAAAACTTCTGAAATCGATTTTTTGTGCCTTTGGTGTTGTTTAAATAACCCATTTTATTTGGACTTGAAAGGAAGTTTCTGTTATTAGAGGATGATTAGAAAGCTTGTCTAGAAATGTGTATGTCAACATTGTTCATAAAGCAATACAACCTGCCAGATATACACTTTCCTCAAGAATAATTTGCTTGGGAACAAGATCACTCATTCTGCTACTTCTGCATCTACTAAAAATATTTTAGAGATCTCTTTATTTATTAACTCTATTCTCAAATTATGTTTATTTATTTTAAATGACAAACAACATAAAAGGAAGACTAAGGAAAACAGAGGAAGTCAGAATAAGCTATGGGATTTTATAATGGCTACAAAATATCTGAAAATTCCCTGTACTTCTTTCTAGTAAGTCTATAAATTGTAAAATAGTATATAATAATATTTTAAATGATAGGACTTATAATGGAAACATTCCCTTTTATATCTGATATCTCACATTGTCTGAGAACAAGGAGTAAAAGAACAATAAAAAGCAACTCAGAAAATGTAAAGTTTGTTATTATTGTTATTGCTCTCACAATAATCTTATGGTTATATCTATTACTGTAATCTTATTTTGAGAAAGATGTATGTATATCTGTTGTGCAGCAATTTCCTAAATTAAGTAATTTCATCCTAAATGTTATTTCATGAAACTTCAGTAAATACTATTGAGATGCTCCTTGAGTCTCACAAGTTTTAAAAAGTCTTTGAAACTTACCGGATACACAAGCCCTACTCCCCACATCTGTACCACTACACATTACCCAAAGTTAATAAAGAATAAAAACTGATTGAGTTAGGAGAGTCTCCAACTTGTTCAACTGCTTGCAAGTCATGCATAGAGCTCCAGAGTTCTAGCTTTCATGAGTATTTACCAAGACTAGAGTGTGCTTTCAGCAAATTAACTATTTTTAGATTGTTTATACCCCTATAAGCAATATTTCACCCACTTTCCAGTAAGTAGCCCTAGTAAAATTATTGCTTACCATGCTGGACTTTGGTCATATATTTACTTCAGTTTGTCATTGTTCAATATTGCAAAGCAGATATTTGTTCCTATCTCCCCAGGAATGGTGTTAGACAATAGTGCAGGGGGATTTGAAGTCAGAAAAGTTGAAAACTTTGACAAAGGAAAAGGAATTAAAATATGGTAAATGTTAAAACTTTTATTTGTGTCTAAATACTCTTTACTATATTATCTTTTTCTATTTGCATAAGCTGCAGGCTTTAAAACCAATTCTAAATCGTTATCCAATACAAATTGTTCAAAAGTAACTATCCAGATACCATTTATCTAGATAGAAAACTGCTTGTATATTTTTCATCATAATTATTCCTATTTCATAATATTTGCCAGTAATTATCTGATAAAGTCCTCAAGAGTGATAGAGATTTCACATTTGGAAGAAATATGTTTATTTCAGGAATGATGGCTGAAGGACCAAGTCCCTTTCTGACCTTATCATCTGACCAGAACATCTACTGCATATTAAGGCCTAAAATATAGAATATGGTTGACTTATGTAATGGTAAGATCAAAGCTCTGGGTTAATGGGAGATCCAGAACTTTTGCCAACACTGAATTCTCTATTTGCCATGGTTTCCATGAATATTTATTTAGAGAGGTCTGCCAATGGGCCCAAAAGATGACCTGTAGTAAGTATGTTCTCATTCTGTCCATTTTGCACAGTTAGAGTTATTGTCTCCATGGAGGCAGTTTCTTTTTTGGCTTCTGAGACTTGATTGCTTTCTTTCAACTCAAGGAGTCCCTCAGAAAAATCTAGAGCTCATTGACACACCCACTTCTAGCCTATTGTGGTTTTCCATAGAGAAGCAAAGTCTTCTTAGGCTCACAGAACAATAGCTCTGAGATTCTCTAGTGTTTCCCCATAATAATCAATAGGTTTGATTTAATGGTTTCTTTCTCTCCAATGTCTGTGATAGAATTGATCTTGCCTATATTCCTAGTGAGGCCACTCTTCTATTCTTCATTTATTTAAAGTCTTAATTTGGGACACTGCTTTATTAAAGCTTCCTGCATATTTTGGTGTGTTTTTCACATTCTGGCAATCCAAATTGAAGAGGAGAATTCATTCTGTAATGAAGGATTTATTTGCAAGATCATGTAGTGTTGAAATGCTCACTTAGTTTGGGAAAATGATGTAGGCCTAGCTGAAGTGCAAAGTGTCTTTGACCCAGGGAGACCTATAAATCTCCACTCAGTCTTCTTTACAGAAATCTTTTCATCTATATTACTGAAATAATTGGAATGCTAATGAGGAAAATCATGTTATTTGTGCCTCATACAACACAGTCCATTTTCATCTTATGTCCAACATTCATAAAACTTTCTATTTAAAGACATTGCTGATTTCATCTACAATGAATACTAGTAATTCTTTTCTGCTGATGTCTAACTTTTTACATATGTCTCATCTTCTTGGGATAAGTACTCAATAAAAGAAAACATTTTCTCTCATATATGTTAATCTTTGAAAAACTTAGATTTACTTATAGCATGCAAAGATGCTTTCTGCACAATACATTGAGTTAAAAATATTTTTTATACTTAGAATTCACTTTATTTACTTTTTATCCCAATCAAAACATATAAAAGTCTGTGAACTGTATATTTTGGGGTTCTTTTTAGCTTGTATGATGATATTATTTATTTTAAGTTAGAGAGATGAGGATGACAAAAGAGGTGAACTCCTTATTGTCACAGGTCACTAGAAAGGCCGGATCTAAAGTTAAGTGTATTTTCATCATTAAGAGCCATGTTCTAGTCTCTGGTCACCAACTTGTAGGTCTAGGGCCTTAATGATTACAATCATTATCACAAACCATGTGATCCTAGCTGAACAACTGTAGGTGTAACATCCTGAATAATTTCTCCAGTCCTATTGATGCTTCTGAAAATGTCCAATTAATTATAAATACCATCTTTATGTAAGTGGTTATAGTACTATTTTGTTTCTTTTCTTGAACTTTAATTAATGCACAATTGCTCACAACAGTTTTATTCGTTTTCTCTGTCCTGTCCTCTTCCTCTTCTTCCCCTCCACTCCTTGTGTCTCTCAGACATGTTTTTGCTATGTACACTGGCCCATAAATTTTTATACTCATGGGTCATCCTTTTGAGTTCTAGAATTATAGGTGTGCATCACCAAGCTCAATGTAAAGTTACTTTATGCCAATGTCAGACTACAAAAAGAGGTTTCACTTTACAGTTCTGCTTTCTTCTGTATTTCTACTTTTCTTTTTGGAAATATCAAGTCTTTATGCAGGCTAAAAACTGAACTACCTGTATAATATTATTTGGTTTTCATTCTTGAACAATTTTATATGTTTGCAGAGTGAGGTTTCTTCCTTTTTACTCAGTTTTTCTCTTTCATTCTTCCT
>NC_022029.1:29504486-29514653 GCF_000317375.1 Microtus ochrogaster
GAGAGAGAGAGAGAGAGAGAGAGAGAGAGAGAGAGAGAGAGAGAGAGAATATTTAATTAGGGTTTTTTGCATGAGCATGAATCAGGAGGACAATTTCCAGTGCCTGATAATTGAAAAACATACCACTCCCTTCTACAATAACCATTAGCTGTCAGTAGTTTCTTAGAGAGAGGTTTGTCCTCATAAGCCCCTTCATCATTCCTTAATAAATATTACTAGACCCAATCTTGTGCAGATCTTGAACAGGTAACCACAACTGCAGCAATTTCATGAGAGAAATGGTTCCCTGGGTGTTGGAAATGACTTTTATTTGTGTCCCACTTTTGGCTGGGTACCCGACCATAACTTATTTCTTGCACTTAGACTGTTATGAGTCTCTGCATTGTCTACCACTATTAGCTGTACGATGCTTCTCTTTTGAAAAAGGGCACCTTTACCTTTAAACATGGGTATAATCATGAGTATTTAAAAGGCAGTTAAACACTGTTTCCATGTAGCAAAAAAATTAGTAGATTTCCCTCTAGGACTTATGATCTCCCTGGCTATAAACTCTTGGAAAAGTATACAATACCATGTCAGAGCTTCCTTCTATAAAGAAGATTTCAGTTCCAATCAGAAAGAAGTTGGTTACCCTGATCATAAACCTAACACTCTTGTGAAACTGGTACTTTTTATTTCCTATAATAGCAGAGTGAGCCATTGGAGTTTTAAAAATAGAACAAACATTTAATTGGTCAATTGTCAATTTTTCAGCAAATAAAAATACTACAGATATAGAGATTTTAACTAAAAATCTAAATATTTATTGATAACTGAACTTTTTTAATAGTATCAAAGTTACTCACTCAATATACCAGTTTACCAATGAACACTTGACGCATTTAAGCTCAAAAAGTTTCCTATGAGTGCTTTTGATCTTGTGACACAAATCCCTACTTGAAGGATGAATGTTGTGGACTCTTAAATTTCTGAATGTATTTTTGAAGAAATGATGTTTTTCACAAATAGCTAGCTTATCACGGGAAGAGCAGCAAATACATTAAATGGTGATTAATGAAACATGAGCCATAACCCTTTGGATCTCTTCATATTATACCATGTGTGTCAGGATAGAGCAACATCCCCATTTTCTTGTTGTTAGTCCATTGTGGGCCTTGTCCTGCTATTCTTTTGAATCTATGGTTAACTGAATTTCTTTTATTTGAACATTCAGCATTTCTTTTTTCTGTCTGCCTCCCCTATCCTGTAAATGATAAGCTGCACCATTAGCATAGTAATCTTGGTTTTCCTCAGGATAGTGATAGTCACTAATGTTAACATAGTACTTTGCTGTTTATAAACATCTTTGACAAATTTAATTGTTTCAGGCCTTCATAAAGTTTTGTGAGTAAGTCAAGCAGTCATGAGATTACTCTCATTTTATAGATATGTGGAATGTCAAGGAGACAGTCATTTTTATAAAGAATTGTACACCAGTTCCTCAAAAAAAGTAAAAACCAAACTTCTTTGTGGTCCATTCAGCCCATTTATGTGTGTGCATCCAGACACAATTATTTTTCATCATGCAAAAGCAGTTTTTAAAAATAAAATGATTAGAATCAGTTTAGAGTTTTTTATATTTTTTTTCTAAAAGGTTCTTCTCTAAGGTGGCTTTCTTTGAAAATACTACTGAAAATTGAGTCATGTGTCTGAAAAATTAAAGGTATTTTCTAGTAATGGGTGTTCTAGAAATCTCCAGTTCTGAGCTCCATTTCAGACCCCGCCCTTAGCACCCTCAGTAGCATCTCCCCTAGAGGAACCTTCTTCCAACTCTGTCCCTGAAATAGCCCACCAAATTCAGTCCGTCCTTGAGTCTGCTCAAAATCACACCTATGGGCTACTTAAGACCTGTTAGCCATATTTACCATATGCTCTCCTGAATGTCATCCAGTAGTGCTTTGCTCAGATTAAACCTAGCTATAATGATTGACTCATTACATTGGTGGCAGTGGATTCCCATTAAACAGGGATTCAAAATTTATCAGGGTGGTCTAACAAACAGATTTCTCTAAAGTTTGTGAGCTTTTCTCAAGATCTGTAATTTGGATTGTGACTACAAGGTAAAGGGACTGTCCAGTTTTTCTTATTTCCTGAACTGCATTGCACTGGTTCATTTCCTGTGAACTGTTCAAAGGCGGTGACAATGTCATCCTTGTTTATGAACCGTGTTCAACGTTTCAAGAATATAGTCAATTATCTACAAATTTATGCAAATAATTCTTATTCAGAAGTTCTTCAGAGTTAATTTATTATCTTTTCTCTTTTGGGGGGAAGGGTTACTAAAGATTGCAGTTAGGGTATCATTCATGTTAGGTTTATATCCTAACAGTGGATTATACTGCTAGCCATGACTCATTATCTTTTGAGATACTAAGTCAAATGCTTAATCTTAAATGCTAATGTGTATCTTCAGCCCTCCATTTGGAATTCTTTCCTAGTATAAAAGCAATCAATTCTTTATTGGCATGATGGCTCTTTATAAATCTTGCTGTTTATTGCATCTGTTCACATTATCTTTTCTCCTTACACATTTGATTCACTTTAATCACCTCTTGTTTGCTGTTGTTGTTAAATAATAAAATAAGGTGGATCTAAATGGGAATTTTCCTCTTATACTCACTTTATATGCTCTTTAAACACAGTGTTTTTAATATCAAATTGAGAGAAATGGATGGAACACTAAGTTTTTCTCCAGAGAAAATTTAATCTGTTTCTCTGGTTTTCTAAGGTTGAGCATTCACACAGTTTTTTTTCATCAGTTATAAGAATTTGGATCCCTTATTTGTGTCCACATGTGGCTATCCCATAAGAAACAGGAGTTGAAGTGTCCTACCTGTGTTCTTGTAAGGTTATGCAATCAGATGCAAGAGTTTTGGTACTCTTCCTATGTTCACATAGAGCCAAAGGATCAGATGGAAAAATCTCTGCCCTGCAGCTCATATCTTCCTAATGTCTAAGGAGAACCATCTTGATGCATCTGTTTGCTTTCTTATTCCCATGAGATCTTTTTTTCAGAAAACCCTTTTTAAGTTGTGCCCACTGCTTATTACTAATGCTCAGTGGGAGAATAAGCAACTTTGAAGCAAGCAGCTGTCATCAGTGGCATTTGGGCTACCAGTGTTTTGCAATCATTGAGAAGGTAGTATTTCAATACAGAGCTGAGTGAAAAAGAAAAACCAAAATTTATACAGGGACTGTACATTTGCATTATTTAATTTTAGACAGATTTTGACTCCTTGTGTCATATGTAAATGTGTACAACAATGCTTGAAATTGGGTTTTCATTTCACTTAATTAGATTAGTGCAAGATCTGCATAATAATAAACTGAAGTCTTGCTGCTACTAGGGTGTAGGATTTCAAAACAGTTGCTGGTTTGGAAATGTTTTTTCCCAGGGGCATGAGGTCAATTGGTTGATTTCAGATGTAGCTAGGTTTGATTTACTTATATTTGTCTGGTCCAACTAGAAGACCTATTAATTTGTTTTAACTTATATAGGTAGATGCAAAAATAGAATTGAATCTTTAATTTTTCAATGTAATAGGTTTTTTTTAAATTCAAAGACTATAAGTTTTCTAACAAAAACATATTTCAGCACTACTATTTTCTTTTTCTGAGAATTTAGGAAAAAGACTAATGAAAATATATGCATTTTTTTTCTCCAACATGAATAATAGGAACTTGTAATCCATTATAATTATAATTACAGTGTTTTCTTTTCAGGTTTTGGGTATTTACAGGCTATGGCCTACCAAGATAACAGCTTTACACAATTGCAAAAGACAAGCAAGCTTGGTTTCACAAAAGCCAAGCGTGGAATTGAAGTTTACATATAAAATTCTGGGCAAGGATGAAAACATCAGGAGAGAGGGAGCTCAAGAGAGCAGAACCCATTCACAAACCAAGAAAAGCCTAATAGCATTTATCCAAGCCTAAAGTAGCTCTGTGATGTTCTTTTTTTTTTTACTTTTTTTTAAATTTATTTATTCCCCGCCACTGCCTCCCATTTCCCTCCCCCTCCCCCGATTAAGTCCCTCTCCCTCATCAGCTTGAAGAGCCATCAGGGTTCCCTGACCTGTGGGAAGTCCAAGGACCGCCCACTTCCATCCAGGTTCAGTAAGTTGAGCATCCAAACCGCCCAGGCCCCCCCAAAGCCAGCACGTGCAGTAGGATCATTTAAGCAAAAGAAGGGCAGATGTTTCATGTTTACCCTGTTGGGGCTTCCATTTGGCACTGGGTGATTTTTTTTAAACAAGACATTCCTAAGTACTGCTTTCTCAAAGGAAAATTAAGCTTCCATTGCCATTAAGCAAGCTCTTCTCTTCTCATGTCTCATCTTTGCAAAGTAAGATTGTAATAGCACACAGTACAAAACTGCTATTCCTCCTAATTCCCTAAAATATTATGACTTTTTATTGCAAAAGATTATTTTATGGCTGCAGAGAATAAGCATGGAAAGTAGTTTTTCTCTTTTTGTTGCTTTGTTTGTTTTTGTTGCTGTTATTTTTATTTTTGACAGCTTTGGAGCCTATCCTGGAACTAGCTATTGTAGACCAGACTGGTCTTAAACTCACAGAGATCCACCTGCCTCTGCCTTTGTCTTCTGAGTGCTGAGATTAAAGGTCTGCACCACCACTGCTTGCCTTTTAATTGAACGTTTTTGTGTATATTCTCAGTTACCTCTCTGTTTCTCACATTGTAGCCTTTGATATTTTGTGATGTGTTTATGGTTATAAGTAGAATCAGGTAAAGGCAATTGTTTGAAAATAGAAAGGTCTATATAGAGATTATGTTGGGTACTCTTAATTTAACATCAGGTTTGAAACAAATTATGTTTTGGTCAAAATTCCTATCAACCATATGTCTAGTTCTAGTTAGAAAACTGAGAGCAATTCTGTTTCTCCAAAATGATTAAGCAGTGTAGGTAGAATCTGACTTCTGGTTCAACCTAGTTTGATCCGCATTTATATAATTGGTTGCCTTACATACACTGTAATATTGCAATAATTCCCAGTACTTAAACTGAAGTGGATACAAGTAATAAAAAAAAGCTTAATTTTTCCTTCCCTTTCAGGTTCTTTTCATCAGTGTGGAAAGCTGCTCATCTTTCCTTTGTTACTTATCATGGTAGGCCTATGTAGCACCAGATGGCAGCAGGTTCCAGCATGGGGCCATATCATCAGATTCAGGAATAGGGTGTTCTAATGAACTGATAGATACATTACAGCCTCCAGAGTTTGGTTATATAACAAGGTTGTTATAACTAGTTGATACATTTTATTTTATCTATTATGTGAATTCTGTATAGTTTATAAATTATTATTTAACATTGTTAATATTTTTGATTTTAAATAAGAACAGACCCATAGGTCTATAGATTTAAGTGTTTAGTTATAAAGGAATGGCACTACTTGAGAAAGACTAGTAGGTATAGAATTGTTGGAATAAGTATGTCCTTGTTGGAGGACTTTGTGTCACTGGGGGTGAGCTTTGAGGTTTCAGATGTTCAAGCCAGGCCCAGTGTCTCTCTCTTTCTGCTGCCTGCAGATCTGGATATAGAATGCTCTGTCATTTCTCTAACATTGTGTTTGCCTGTGTGTCCCCATGTTCTTCATCATGATGGAAATAAACTAAACCTTTGAAACTTTATATGCAAGCATTAATTAAATGGTTGACCATGGTGTTCCATCACAACAATAGTAACTCTCATACTTTTTGAGAAGCTATGATAGTTTACAGTTTAAATTATTAGCAATCTTAAGAAGAACCATGTTCGTTAAGTGGTAAATTCATTACTAAAGATGAAATATCTATAATGGGCTGTGAGTTTTGATAGTGAGAGCAATGGTAACAGACATGGTTATATTTCATAGGGAAAAATGGAATTAGTAGTGTTGGTAGTCTTCAGACATACATATTTTGAAATGTTGTCTTTCAACATAAAGTTCAATTGAAGGTTAATCTAAAATTTCTTGTCGAATCTGTCAGCCATAGTGAGAGCAACAACATTTTCTTAGTTCTTGTAAGTGACATCTTGTAAATACGTAAGTATTTACAATACCACAGCTTCCTCACACTAGATGACTGTCACTGGTATTGCTTCTCCATAGAATTCCTAGTAAGAATAACTAAAGTATTTCCTAATGTATATAATAAGTATGCTAAATTTCTGTGGTGCTGCTGGGGTACTTCTATCAGAGCTCTTGACTCTTCCAATCCCAGCTTTCTATAACTGTGTCTGTCATTATTTCATTTCCTATTGATACAGTCGGGTAAAGTTCAAAGTCATGCAGATCAAGACATATGAAGATTTTCTTCCTAAACTCTCTGGTCACAAAGGTGGACACCGGATTACCATATGCAATGAGAGTCTGTAGTCAGAGCTGATATTAAACAGATACAGTGCAGAATTAAGATGGGAAATTGGTACTAAAAAATAAACCTGGATTATGCCTTAGTCAATATAATTACACACTCATAATCTATGGCTTCAGTACATTTTGTTGTCTGTCCTGGAGCAAATCTCCCATGAAAATGTCAGTGAATCATTGAGTCAACCTTCTTTAGGCATTTCACCATCACTCCTCAAGTAGGCATTTTGTGACTGTAGGTAGTTCCATGATTAGACTTCTGTCTCCCAGTCCTGAATTATCTTTTCTAAAGCTCTTATCATTATCAACAATTTTATATACACATTGCTTACCAAGTAGTATGATGTCTGTCTTCATTCAGTAAATTAACAAACTTCATGGTGTACCTTTTATGTCTATGTGTGTGTACATGTGTGTGCTTACATGTCTTTGTGTTATGTACTACTACAATCTTTGTAAGAGTTGCCTACCACATCATAGGCACTCCAAAAATATTTCTAGTAAAACAATTAAGCTAATAGGGACTTAAGTATACATTTACTTAAAAATAAAAATGCTTATAGATTTCATTGGCTTATAAACTTTAGAAATGTTGTAGGAAGACCCAATTTTTGAAGTAAACAAATAAACAAACAAAACTTAAATGTAATAGGAGGCCGCTTGTTTGCTCCTAGCTGCTCAGCCCCGAAATAAACACACAGAAACTGTATTAATCAAATCAGTGCTTGGCAAATCACTATAGCATGTTCTTAGCAAGCTCTTACATATTAAATTAACCCATTTCTATTATTTTACCATTAGGCTAGTGGCCTACAGGCAAGGTTCCAGCTGGCAGCTCATGTCATTTCCCTCTGGTGGCTACATGGCATCTCCCTGACTCTGCCTTCTTTCTCCCAGCATTCAATTTAGTTTTTCCCCACATAGCTCTATTCTGCTAAGTTACTGGCCAAAACAGCTTCTTTAATTAACCAATAAAAGCAATACATATACAGAAGGACATCCAACACTATTTTCCCTTTTCTGTTTAAAGAATCTGCCTTGGCCTATGATAGGGTAGAATAGAGGGAGGCGAGGAAATCTAAACTAAATGCTGGGAGAAAGAAGGCAGAGTCAGAATAAGCCATGTAAGCCTGCCAGAGATAAATGCTGAAACTTTTCCTTGTAAGCCATAGCCTAATGGCAATACACAAATTAATGGAGGTGGGTTATTATACAAATAACAGAGTTTCTGAGTGATTACTAGTCTGGACAGACAGGAAATGAATGAGCAGCCTCTGCTTACACCAACATGGTTAATTATATCCAAATAAAACTTGAGAAAGCTTAAAAACAAATTTTAGGGACAAAAGAACAGAGTTCAGTGTAGAAAGAACAGTGGGCTGCATTTCTGCTACCTGGCTCATGGCTGCCTGGCTAGCTTATGCCCCGAAATAACAAGACACAAATTGTATCCTTTTAAACACTGCCTGGCCCATTAGCTCTGGCCTCTTACTGGCTAACTTTCACATCTTGATTTCTATTAATGTGTGCAGCACCACAAAGTGGTGGTTTACTGGGAAGGATTCTAGCCTATGTCCATCTTGGGTGGAGAATCATGGTGACTGACTCACTTCCCTTCTTCCCAGCATTCTGTTCTGTCTACTCCACCCATCTATGTTCTGACCTATCAGGCCAAGCAGTTTTTTTTTTAAATTAATTAACCAAAGCAACACATAGAAAGAAGACTTACCTACATCAGTTAAGCATGGAGTTTTGGTAGCAGCATTTTCTCAGTTGGGGTATGTTTGTTTGCTAGAAGCAATCAGAGGCAGAATTCCTTTAAGGGAGGTCTTCTTAATTCAATGGTAGCAAAAATAACAACAACAACAACAACAACAACAACAACAACACACCCCATTTCAAAATGTCAGCTTCCTTAGCCATGCTGCCAGCATAAACTTTGGCTTTTTCAGGGGGCCCAGAATTTAAATGAGGTTTGTGAGCATTGTGCTAAAACTTACTTAAAACCAACACAAACCTGCTGCGACATGACTCTGGATCTGAGACAAAGAAATGCTCTCAGAGGCAGTGAACACACCACCACCATGGACTGCATGGAGCCAACAGGTAGTACAGCAGAGTTGGACCTTGCCATTCCTGCTTATCATTTAAAAAAGGGCTCTTTTGGCCAGAAAATTATTATAGATACACAATAAAAACAGATAAAGATAAGAAAGATCTCTAAATGAGGCATAGTGTTGGATAAGTGTATGTAGGCTTGGGAGAGAGAAGAAAAAGAGTATATAGACTTATAAAAAGAAGTATATTGTTTTTTAAAAATTAAACAAAGTCTTTAAAGAGATAACATAAACTTGTAGAAAAACTAACAGAGTAAGAAAAATAAGCCATGAAAAGATGGACCGTACACAGAGAATCTGGATTAAGTATACTATCATGTTTTCTTTGAATTTTTTGACTTCAGAGAGACACTTGACTTTGGGGACTGCTAAGCTAAACCAACATATATACTTTAAAGTTACCTTGACTTCAAAATTTGAGTATAAGGATTTGTTTCTTTGGAAGAGAAATTCTTCTTTTGTTTCCACAGAATATGAGAACCTATATGTACTTTCCAGACTATTATGGTTTAATGGAACAAGAGCCCCCGTAAAGGTCACCATGAACACCCTCCAAATTATTTCACAAAACAAAAAGCAGAAAACAGTTTTGGAAAGAACTATGTTGTGACCAGTCAGTGCAAATCCCAAAAGATCACCAAGGAGACTGACTCACTGAAATGCCAAGGCAAGCTTTATTATAGTGCAAAAATGCAAGCTGGCAGAGAAATCATCTGTGCAGCAGTGAGAGTAGGTACCCAACTCTTCTAGAGAACACTATTTAAAGGCAAACCCCAGAAATGTTACATTATCAGGGTTTGGGGTGATTGGCTTCTATCTAGGAACTTTTTACAAATATATTTTTTCAAACCTTGCCTGTTGCTTTTCAAGTTTTTTTTTTAAATTGGCTGACTTTTGGGTGGGGACACTCTATGGTTAGCTGTGCTTTCCAGATGGCTACTCTATTATTGTTGCTCTTAACTATTTTTGAGGACTGGACATTTATACTAATTGATAGAGAAAATAAGAAAAACAAATGATATATTCTAAGTGTTAAAGCAAGCAGGGATAAATTGCATTTTGAATATAAGAATAAGAAAGAAAAAAGAAAGAAAGGAAAGAAGGAAGAAATAAAAAAGAGAAAAAGGCAAAAATTAAGAGGTAGTTAAATTCCAAAATTACTGTCTAGTATAGTTGCAAACAATTTCTGAGCAGTCAATAAGAGGTTATGTTTGTTTTGTTTTTCAAAGTTCTTATTTGAACTTTTGGCCAGAATATGAGAAGGTGCACCATTTCAGCAGCTGGTACCCAAAACAAGCAGTCTAACAGTAGTGCTGTCTGCATCATGATGTCATCTCAACCAGGTGGAGTTGTTGCTGTAGGGCCCTATCTTCTACCTGGAAACTTCAAAGATGACTGCATGGAAAAGATCTGTAGGAAAATCTATTGTTCATTATGTAAAACTTAAACACCATTCATATAAACATACATGTAATAAAGAATATGATATGGAGAAGATATAGTCTTTCCTAAAGTCTTTTTTCTGTCCCACACCAGATGGCTCCTGATATGAGACAGAAACTATGAATTATTTTTAACAACAATCTTGGATTTATAGAAGTACAGAGACATTGTCCAACTGGAAAACTATATATATATAT
>NC_022029.1:29514753-29565357 GCF_000317375.1 Microtus ochrogaster
TGTGTGTGTATGTGTGTAAATATAAGTGTAAACAGTACCTGGATTTATAAAACATTTTTTGTTTTCTAGATGTTCCTTAGTGAATAGTTATTTTTTCTTCTGCCAGTATTTAAACATCCAAGATCTCTCAAATTTTTGATGATGTGTATTTTCTTACAAAGATAAGAGAAGAACCCTGCGTTAAGCCTTATGAGCTTTACTTACCACCTGTCTGATTGTCACCATTGTGGATGTGGTATCATTTGTCTTTTTCAAGAGGTTCCTCCTTTTCAAAGCAAATCTTTATTAATTTTGATGGTATCCATAATTTTTCTTCTCCTGTTGAAACAAGAGCAAAAACCCCTTCCCCAATGTAGTACATTTCCTTGTTTCCATTGTGAGGTCAACACATCCTTGAAATATACTGGTTGATTCAATACAGAAGTTTTTTTCCATTATCCAATGCCTCTCTGCTGGTGTTGTTCCTTCCTTACTAGCTTTAAGAAAATTTTAGGTTGAGTACAGGGCCCCTTCATCTCCTGCTGCAGGGGCTTCTTTGTTCCACCTGACCCTGCCTCCCCCAACCCTGCTGTATTGTCTGTGAGGTCCTTGGCCCAGGAACAGTTCCTGCTCCTGCACTGAGGAGATCCAACCAGAGTCAGTCACAGCATAGACTGGACCAAGACGCCAAAACTCTCCTGGCTGCAATTGAAGGAAGAGATGGGCAGATGCCAATGCAAGAATTCCTCCAACAGCCTGACAGGCAACATGACAACAACAGATTCCAGGGATCATTCAACAAGAAGACTTGAACACCCTATTCCAGAAGAAGCAGAAGAAATTGACTCTAAACATAACATTATGAAAATAATAGAGGACTGTAAACAGGATGTGAAAAACTACTTTAAAGAAATGGAGAAGACAAACAAAAAGGTAGAAGAAATGAATAAATCTCTCAAAGATACCCAAGAAAACCAAGATAAAGCAATCAAACAGGTAATAAAAACAGTTCAAGACATGAAAAATGAAATGGAGGTAATGAAGTAATCACAAACCAAGGGAAGGCTGAATATGGAAAATCTGGGTAAAGGAACAGGAACTACAGAGACAAGTATAACCAACAGAATACAAGAGATAGAACAAAGACTCTCAGACATCAAAGATACTATAGAGGAAGTAAACTCATTGAATAAAGAAAATAACAAATCCAATAAATTCTTAACCCAAAACAAACAGGAAATCTGGGACACCATGAAAAGACCAAATCTAAGATTAATAGGGGTAGAAGAAAGAGAAGAATTATAGCTTGAAGGCCCAGAAAATATATTTAACTAATTTATAGAAGAAAACGTTTCCAACCTAAAGAAGGATATTCCTATGAAGGTACAAGAAGCATACAGAACACCAAATAGACTGGGTCAAAAAAGGATCCCCTCGCCATATAATAATCAAAACACAAAACATACAGAATAAAGAATGAATATTAAGAGCTGTAAGGGGAAAAGGTCAAATAACATATAAAGGGAAACGTATCAGAATTACACCTGACTTTTCAGTGGAAACCTTGAAAGACAGAAGGTCTTGGATAGATGCGCTGCAGACACTAAGAAACTATGGATGCAAGCCCAGACTACTATACCCACCAAAGCTTGCATTTACCACTGATGGAGAAAACAAGCTATTCCAGGACAAAAACAGATTTAAACAATACATAGCCATAAAGTCAGCCTTACAAAAATACTAGAAGCAAAACCACCAACCAAAAAAGCCAACAACACTCATAATATCACAAACATCATTAAGATCTGTAATCGGTCTCTCCTAATTTTTGCCTTTTGTGTTCTAATTTTCTGTAAACCTATTCTTTAACCTAGGTAATTAACAGAATCTCATCTTTGAATCTTTTTAGGAGAAATTTGTGATCCCCATTTAGGCAAAACTATCTTTACTTCCTCAAACATTCTTTCTAAAGTATCTGTTTGAATCAGGTAGCAAAATGTCATCCATGTAATAGTAAATTATAGATTTAGGAAATTGTCTATGTATTATTTTCAATGGCCGATTCACAAAGTATTATACAGGGTTGGGCTATTGAGCATCCCTTATGGGAGGATAGTCCACTGGTATCTCCTAGTAGGTTGAGAGTTATTATAAGTAGGCACTGTGAAGGCAAACTTTTCTCTATCTTTTTCTTGTAAAGGTATAGTGAAGAAAATATCCTTTAAATCAATAACTATAAAAGGCCATCCTTTTTGTAACAGAGGATGCAGAATGGAATACCATCATATGTTTTTTTTTTCTTTCAGTTTATATATATGATGGATTACATTGATAGATTTTAGTATGTTGAACCAGCCCTGCATCTCTGGGATGCAGGAATTCCAGACTTTAGAGGGTCGAATTACCTCATTGACAGCCCTTAGATCTGTCACCATACTCCATTTACCAGTTTTCTTTTTTACAACATACACAGGAGAATTCCAAGGGCTAGTTGACTCCTCAATATGTCAAGCATCTAATTGCTCCTGTACCAATCATTCTAAAGCCTGCAATTTATCTTCAGCTAGAGGCCATTTCTTAACCCATATTGACTTCTCAGCCATTTTAAAGGTAGGGCTGTTGGGAAGTCTAAAGGTTTGTTATTTACTTTATGTTCTTGTACAGCCTGGATGTCTGGTGACCTTCTTGTATAGTATCTTATCACATCCTTCCCAGAATTATGAGTTCCTAGGACTGCAGGAATGTTAATTCGGGTGTTCCATTGCTGTAGCAGGTCATGGCCCCATAAATTTATTACAATGTCAGTCACATATGGCCTTAGCTTTCCTCTCTGACCTTCTGGCCCAATACAGTCAACTCATCTAGTGCTTTTTTAACTCAACATATGGTTCCAATTCCGAGTAATTGAACATCTGCCTCTTGAAGAGACCAATTCGGGTGCCAAAATTCTGGAGTAATGATACTCACATCTGCTCCCGTGTCTATCAAGCCAACAATCACAATTCCATTTATAGGTCTTCTCAGCTTTGGTCTCTGATCATTTATAGAGGCTTGCCAAAATATATGCTTCTTATTTCCTAATTCAATTTCTGAATTATCCTCCAAATTTGAGCCATCACTTAGAATCTTATGGTTGTTCTCAGAAGGTTCTAGAGTTTTTAATTTTTTTGGTGTGACATGTCTTCCATGGTTACTGGGAATGACTGGGTCGCTTTTGGCTTGGGGGCCTGCAAGAGGCCCCTCCAGAAGTTTTCCAGTGGTATCAGGTTGCCTTGTCTGTCTGTTGTTGATCTGCATTCACTGGTCCAATGTCATCCTTTACCAGACCTCCTACATATACCTGAAAGCTGAGGTTTCTTATTCTTGCCATTCCCAGATGAGGTATTATCCTAGAAATCCCTTGCCTTCAATCGTTTTTCAGGTGTCCTAATTTTTCACAATTAAAATATTTAGTGGGTTGATGTACCATCATTGCATTGAAAATTGCTTTCCCTACCTGAGATTCACCATCATAGTTAAATGTCTGAAAATTCATGGCATGCTAAGTGTTATCCATTCATCCATAGGTGCTGATTTAGACTTTAAAGGCCCAATTATCTTTTTGCATTCTAAGTTTGCATTTTCAAAAGCCAGTGATTCAAGAACTATTTGTCTAGCTTCTGGGTCTGTTGCTCCTATGTTCAGAGCCTTAATTAATATTTGCAAAATGTCAGTATGGGGTTCTCCCTGTCCCTGCCTAACCCTGGTTATGACTCTAACTTTTTTCCTGGGTCTGGTATTCTATCCCAAGCATTCAAGGCTGTTTTGTTGGATAAGGACAATACTTCTTCATCGTAAAGAGCTTGGACCTGTGGATCAACATAAGCTCCTACACCAAGAATTTCATCCTGGGAAATCTCCACACCCTTTGCTCTTCCATGTTGTTCCATATGTTTGGATTCTTCTCTGAAATAAATTCTAAACATCAAGGAATGTCCATCTTATAACACCTCGGGTGCTAACTGAGAAAAATCATGGGGCATAGCCCCGACATTAGAAGCCCAAGTCCTTATCATTTTCTTAACAAATGTAGAGTGCAAGCCATAAGTAAAGACAGTGTGCTTAATTTCCTTTAGATCATTCATACCTATTGGTGTCCATTTACCTTCTTTGGCTCCTTTTGAGCCTTTAGAAGTTGGTGCTTTGTCGGAGTAAATTACAGGGTATGTTGCTAAAATCCTGGGTAAACCAGTTCTGATAGCTGTTGGCGACAGTGTATACTACCCTTGTGTCTTCACACCTTGTTCAATAGCTCCAATAATTTCCTCAATCATTTCAAATCTCTTAATCATAATCTCCCATAAAGCCTGAATCTCCTGAAAAACAATTGTTTCTAGTGATGTCCCTTCAGTATAAATTTTCTGTTCCCCATTCTCCACCTGTGATTCCAACGTCTTAATGTTTCCTTTCAAAGATAACATCTCCTCCTTGAAATGTTCTTGGACATTGTGTAAGTTGCCATCCTGGAGGTATATTCTCTTGGTTACCTTAACAAAACTCTGTGATAACTTCTGAATGTCAAATTCAACAGCCTGGACCCTCTCAGGTATGTTCTTAGTATCCTTAGATATGGAGTCAATTTTGCCTATTATGGTATTAATCCTACCAATTAATTCCATATACTTCCACAATGATATAATATGAAGAAGAAAACTGAAACCTAAAAACTGTAAATTGAGGTATCTCCATAGGCATATAAGCCTCTTGTGATTTCTTCCATAGTGGCAGTAAAAACTGATGCAAAAGTCCCATTAAAAATGAAATCTGCCATTTTACTTGTTAACCAGGAGATGGTGCTGTTTCCGAATCACAATTGTAACCAATGCAATGGTGTCACAACAAATCCTGTTTTAAAATCTACCCTGATATTTGTTTAAAAATTGGGGAAAAATGAGTCACTTGAGAGGTTAGATGTAGTACACAGAGGGAGAAAACCCAGAGTCCAGACACAGGGAACGAAAACCCAGGGAGCTTCTTAGCTGCTGATAAACAGTGTGGCTTGCCCCGGGTGCCTGCCCTGGTGTTCTGCTCCGACCTGGTGCATGGGGTCGTGACACAGCCACTGAAAGAGTGGCAGACTGCATGCCCAGCATCCCTATGCTGGGACAAAGGGTCACACTGCAAGCACCGCTGTCACAGTGTTCTACTCAGTTGTGACAGGAATTTCAAATAGGGTGTCTATTTGAGCCAGCAAGATGTTACAGGGAGTTTTTGCCCCCGGGATTTTTCAGTGTTTGGCAACTGCTTGTGCTCTGACTTGCACTGCCTAAGCACTGTGCTGCAAGGGGATTTAAAAACCACTCAGAAAAGATCAAACCAGGTGGGCAGAGACTGTCCAGGCCTGTGGATCCCAGGAGGCATGGAGTTCAAATGCACTTCAGAGGGCAAATGATAGGGTGTGTGGGGACTTGAAGCCAATCTGAGGCATGTAAAGAATTGTGGCAAGAACAGCCACTGCGCGAGATTCTATATTGAACTGTTGGCTCCATGCACAGGAGTCGGTTGAGAAAGGGCTCGAGCCAAGCCACACTGGTGGCAGGCAGCTGAGCCAGGGATGGGGACTTGGTGAAGTGGTTCTAAAACCAAATGTTGGGTGCCATGTAACGGAGTAAGTCACAAAACAATCCCACACCAGTTTGGAATCATAATTATAAAAGGGTTATTTATTTAAAGGAAAAACTGACAGATCACCATCCTATACAATAGCTCTCTGCACTACCAGGAAAAGAGTCTGGTAGCTGGAAGCAGAGACCAAAGAAAGAGAGAGCGCAGGGCTAAGGCTCCTTTTTCAAGCCAAAGAGACCATGCCCAAGTGGGTTGGTATCTTAAAGGCTATTGACTGAAGGAGCAGAAGGAGCTCCTGCAGCAGATAACAATACCCCAGTTGAGGCAATCATCACATTTTATGGATACTCAGCCTAAACCACTTAAAAATTAAAAAGATTCCAGAAAAAAGGCAATGTTCCACTTTGGTACTTTAAACCTGCTTTTTATGTTTCATTGTGACATTTCTCAATTTGTTTAACTATCCTTGCTGAAAACTGGAGGTGTGGATGTTTGAGATCTGAAACAGTTTATAAATCGAAACACATATTCAATATTACTTTAAGGAAGAGGAGAATTCTTAAATTTCTCAGTGAATTAGATGGGGAATGTTGAAGGAGTGGCAGGCTGCATCCCGCCACCTGGCTAGCTTTACACCCGAAATAACAACACACAAATTATATTCTTTTAAATACTGCTTGGCCCATTAGCTCTAGCATCTTACTGGCTAACTCTCACATCTTGATTAACCCATTTCTATTAAATGTGTGTAATGAAAGCAACAGATAGACAGATGACCCTCCTCCATCATTTCCCCTTTTTTCTGTTTAAACAAAAAAGAACCCTTTCATTTTAACATAGTAAAATTACATATAACAAAACAGTTATCTATGTGTTACTTTCATTGGTTAATAAAGAAACTGCCTTGGCCCTTTGAAGACAGAAATTTAGGTAGGCAAAGTAAACAAAACAGGATTCTGGGTAGAAGGGAAGTGAGCAGACGCCATACCTCTTCTCTCCAAGATGGACGCAGGTTAAGATTTTTGCCGGTAAGCCACCACCTCGTGGTGCTACACAGATTACTAAATATGGGTTAAGGCAAGATGTGAGAATTAGCCAATAAGAGACTAAAACTAATGGGCCAGGCAGTGTTTAAAGGAATACAATTTCCATGTAATTATTTTGGATAAAGTTAGCCATGCAGGAGCTGGGTGGTGGGAAGCGGCCTGCAGCTCCATCTATAGAGGGGTACCCAACGTGGTAACAAACTTCAAGTAAAACCTGAGAGAGCTTAATTTTAAACACAGAAAAAAACAGAATTTAACACAGCTGTTTGCTAGGACATGTTGTAGAGAAATTTCCCTGACTCAGCAGCTGCAACAGGAAAAAGCTGTGGTTTTTAAAATGCAGCTTCCTGGGATGTGCCGCTAGCTCGAACTCTGGCTATAAAGGATTTCAATGGCTTTTATGGGACTGGATGTTTATGTTCCTGCTCGGTATAGGGAAGAAAGTACTCTGAGACCATGCCTGCTCTCCCCGCCTGGGCAGACTGTGGGATCAGGCTTAGGCAGGCAGGAGAGCATGACAAATTTTGACACCATACGGAGAGATGTTTCCAGGTTGTGCAGTGCTCAGTGTGTCAGATTTAGCTGTAACTTGGATGAAAAGAGTTTCTGTGCGGCACGGTCAGTCTCAGAGTTAAAGTGCTGAGTGCGGCTCCTACCTGGTGGCCCCAGAGCTAGTAGAAAATGGTACATCCTCCATTTTGAAATTAGAGAGAGGTGGAGCCAACATCCAGAGCAGCCCGCTGTTCTGCAGCTCAGAGGCACAACTGATTCAGGCACAAGCAGCTCTGCCATGTTGGACTGGGTAGAGCAAGCTAACAGTACCTGTTTTTGACCTAGGAACATCACAGCTTAGATTCTTAAGTGCTTAGCGATTTAAAGGCGCAAATCAAAAATGTTCCTGGACAGCAAAAAAAAATTACAGATTCACAATAGGACAGATTCAGACATAAAAGACCTCTAGATGGGTCACAATGTTGGATGAGTGAACATAGGCTTGGGAGAGAGAAGAAAAAGAATATAGAGAATAAAGTTAATGCCTTAAATACGGTAAAATCTTTAAAGAGACAGAATACAGAAAAGAAATAAAGAAAAATAAGCCACGTAAAAATGGAAAATTCTCAGAGAGCCTGGATTCTGTGTATTTTTGTGTTTTCTTTAAAACTTTTGACTGTGAAGGAGCTACATACAAAGAGACATTTTATTGTATGGGCTACCAAGCTAAACCAGAATGGATATTATAAGGATATCATGACTTCCAAATTTGGGTCTAAGGATATGATGCTTTGGAGAGGGTCCTCTTTTGTTTTCACAGAGGATGAGACCCTGTAGATTGCTTCTATCCCAATATGGTATGATAGGCCACGCCCTCCTGAAAGTTTGCTGTGAGCACCCTCAAAAAATTACTCAACTGCTGACTGAGATGATCCTGGCACACAGGTTACACCATGAAAGATCTGACTAACAGTGCCCCCATCTAGCACGAAGAAGTTTGGAGAGATAACTACGTCCATATTCCCAAATATTGTTTATAAATGTTCTTTTACATTTAAATGGGGATATGATATAGATGTGAATAATTTGCACTTGGATTTTAAGGTCAATTTTGTTATATATATATATATATATATATATATATATATTTCTGCTCTTGATTAAGGTATTGTGATTGTGTAGTTCATTTAAAATGTAATATATAATTAGGAAATATAGGTTGTTAATGGATAATCATCAATAATAGTCAAATGTGTAGTCATGTTAGTTAGATTTTCTAGATATATAGAGATATATTTCAGTTAGATAGGCATTCTTCATATCTTTCAAAGACTACAGAATATGACATTTAATGTTTTAATAATTTAGGGTTTTCATGACAATGAGACATGTCTGCTCCTGGCAGCACCAATCTACGTCAAGAGGAAGATGGGCATCAAAGAGGCTCCTTATGGAGTTTGATAGCCATTTGGGCAAGAAACGGTTCTTGCCTGGACTATTGCATAAACTGGACACAAAGAACCTGCAGAAAGAGGACTGCTAAATTTGTCTATAGGTGAGATGGTCTTTTGGGGTTCCTGACTCATGAAAGAGTCTGTGAGACATTCTGCAGGACAAAAAGAAAGTCACTGAACTGTCTTTGAAATTTCCTGCTTCATGGAAATGTTGGCTGGATACTATGGGCCTGAAGGCTGAAGATGGATGCCCCAACGGTACAGAGGAACTTTGGGTGACTGTCCAGGCAGTGAGTTTTCTCTGTCACTTCTAGAGTTTGGAAGTTGATTATTTCTTGCTTACTTAGGTAATATTATATCCTTCTGGAGTCTTTAATGGAGTTGAAGAATGGTTAGTTATGATAAAAGATAAAATAGATATAAATATTGTAACTGTAATTCTTGCTTTATAACTGTTTTGTTATATGTAATTTTTCTATGTTAAAATGAAAGCCTTCTTTTTTTGTTTAAATAGCAAAAGGGGAAATGATGGAGGGGGTTCATCTGTCTGTCTGTTGCTTCCATTGGTTAATAAAGAAACTGCCTTGGCCCTTTGATAGGACAGAAAATTAGGTAGGCAGAGTAAGCAGAACAGGATGCTGGGTAGAAGGGAAGTGAGCAGACGCCATAGCTCTCCTCTCCGAGATGGACGCAGGTTAAGATTTTTCCTGGTAAGCCACCACCTCGTGGTGCTACACAGATTATTAAATATGGGTTAAAGCAAGATGTGAGAATTAGCCAATAAGAGACTATAACTAATGGGCCAGGCAGTGTTTAAAAGAATACAATTTCCATGTAATTATTTCGGATAAAGTTAGCCATGCAGGAGCTAGGTGGCAGGAAGCAGCCTGCAGCTCCATTTATAGGGGAATAAAATTACTATAAGCCATGATTTCCATCATATCATAAAACATGATAATTTATCAGAAAACACAGTATCATAAAACTGAAATAGGAAGATGTCTCTTAAAAAATCATTTAAATGTCTGCTTTCCAAAGAAAGCAAAATGATGTCAATTCTCATATCTTTAAATGTGTATCTTTTTTGCTAGTCCCAACAAGTCCAAGAAAATATGTGTATTTTCTTCTATAGGTTATTTTTACTTGATGTAGAATATTTATTTATTTATTTATTTATAATAAATTTATGAAGGAAACAAGCTAGGTGGTGATGGTATATGCCTTTAATCCCCCCACTAGGGAGACAGAGGCCAGCCTGGTCTACAAGAGCTAGTTCCAGAACAGGCTCCAAAAGCTACAGAGAATTCCTGTCTCGAAAGAAACAAAATGAAAATCTAGGTAACTAATCTCTTCAATAAGACATTTTCTTTTTAGTGTTATCTAGTATGCTGTTACTATCAGAAAAGATGTTAGGAAAGTGATCTTCTAGTAAACAGTGCATAATACTGGTCAACTATGAAAGAAAAAACCTCATGCTTAAAAATCTATTCTATTATGTATGTAATCTTGTTGGCTTCCATATTTTCTAATTATCATATATACATGTCACATGAATAAAAACAAATACATATTATAAGCTCAATATGTGCTATTTCTTCTGAATAGAAACATTCCTTCCTGGAGGAAGGGAAGTGCTTCATGGGACTTACAAAGCAAGTGAAACCATGTAGCCTCAGGAACCTCAAAAGTCATAGGATTCTCAAGCAAGTTCTCCAAGGTTATATAACCATGACCAATTATGGAAATGAGATTCTACTGTAAGCTTAGTTGTTTGTAAGTAGTCCATGAATATACTGCATTTGAATCATCATCCATCCTAGGGTAAGAAACCATGGTGGACTTGCCTTTGTAGTCAAACATACTCCATTAAGTAATCTGTTGCCTATGTTCATGCAATTAACCTAACTAAATAAACTGGGTCACTGTTTTAGAAATTTACAGCTATGTTACACTAAATAGAATGAATGAAAATTTGTCACATTCCCTTAGGGAACATCAATGTCACAGAAAACAACCAATATCTAATAAAAGCCAATGGAAGCAGAGATTGCTTGAGGTGGAGTGATTGAATCACCCTGAAAATGAATGTTGTTGTATGCAAGAGAGAATGATCAGTATAAGGAGGAGTGCTACAGTGGCAATCCTGATGTGACTACTTTTCTGTGTGGTCTGGAATAAAAGGGTGTGCCTTCTTGCTACAGTGGTGGTGGATAAGAGTATTGCAATTCCTAAGAGAAACAGTATTGTGGAGTTTTAAGCAAGATGGGATATTAGTTGTATAATATTTGTCACAAGAATTGGAAATGAAGTTGAGTGATCTGCCCAGGAACAAATTGTACATCTAATGAAAGAAATTAAAACAAAAATGGCATGTGTATACTTACATCTATACTATCTTGACATTTATACTAATTGATAGAAACAAATGATATATTCTAAGTGTTAAAGCAAGCAGGGATAAAAGTACATTTTGAAGATAAAAAGAAGGAAGAAAGGAAAGAAGGAAGAAATAAAAAAAGAAAAAGAGGAAAAGGAAAGAAAGAGAAAGAAACAAAACGCCAAGAAATTTAATGTTGGAACTAAGACTTGTACTGACAGAGATAAAGAGAATCTGTATTCAAATTGAAAATAAAGAGAGGGTTGCCCATAGGTCAAAGATCCCAAATAAATAAGCTTCAAATTGGAAAAAAAAAAAAGTCCAGGAGAATTTCCTGCTCCTAAGAAGCAGAAACAGAGGAATATTGCAAATGGTTCTAGCTTTAGTATTATGACAGACATACAATTAAAGTAGTTATGGAATATTTCTCAAAAGATATGTAGAGACAGCGAGGCTGCGGTGTGGTAGAAAAGTGCATGGAGACCCTAAAAAACCATTGCCATGAAGTTATGAAAGTAAAGTCTGCATTGCACTGTGGGTTGATGGAGCTCCTTCCGCTCCTTCAGCCAATAGCCGCTGAGATACCACCCCACTGGGGCGTGGTCTCTCTCCCTTTAAAAAAGTGGCCACTTCCCTCTGCTCGTGCTCTGGCTTCTCAGTCAACCATTTAAGAGGCAGGGCTGTTGGTACCTCTGAAGAACCATCAATTGCTTTGTGTTCTTGTACAGCACACATGGCCGGTATCCACCGTCTGTAATATCTTTTAATATTTTCCTCAGAAATATAGGCTCTAGAAGCAGCAGGAATGTTAATTTGGGTATTCCATTGCTGCAATAGGCCATGGCCCCATAAATTCATTGCAATATTGGGCACCATTTGTAGTAGGAGCTGTGGGCTGCTTCCCATTGCCTGGACCTCTGGCTGCCTGGCTAGCTTATGCCCCGAAATAACAGCACAAAAACTGTATTCATTTAAACACTACCTGGCCCATTAGCTCTAGCCTCTTACTGGCTAACTCTCATATCTTGCTTTAACCCATATCTAGTAATCTGTGTAGCACCACAAAGTGGTGTCTTACCGGAAAGGATTCTAGTGTACATCCATCTTGGACTGGAGCTTCCCAGAGAGGAGAGGCATGGCATCTGCCTAACTTCCCTTCTTCCCAGCATTCTGTTCTGTTTACTCCACCTACCTATGTTCTAACCTATCAGGCCAAGGAGTTTCTTTATTAATTAACAAAAGAAATCAACAGATTGATATATGATACTCCCACATCACTGGAGACCCCATGAGGCATCTGCAAAGGAGACTTGCAGATAGTGAGTAAAACCAGTGTAAGGGAGAGGAAAGTGCCATAGGCAGCGAATCTGAAAGTGAAGAGCCATTTTAGCACTTTGACATCAGTCATGGAATTACATTAGTCATGGAATTACAGGATTTGAAGTTTGGCCTGCTGGTCTTTGGTCTTGCTTTTGTTCAGCATTTCTTTACTATATCTCTGTTTTTCAGTTCTGGAATATTCTGTGTGATTGTTTGTTGGAACTATATAAGTTACTATTATAAGACAGCCTTGATTCTCAGAAGAGACTTTGGGCTTTTAAACTTGTTAAGTCTGTAAATGATTATAGGTATTTTAGAAGTTTCATTTAATTTTAGAAATTTGATTAAATAATTTTACATTATGATATAGCCAACAACCTATATGGGGCCCAGGGAGTAGAATCAGGAAATTTGAATGAAAATACTACCTCTCCCCACCATACATGCCCAGGCCCTTATGTTTGAATACATGTTCTACAGTAGAAGCACCTGGAAAGATTAGGAGTTGTGGCCTTGGAGAAGATTTCAAAGACTCTGTAAGCTCTCAACTATTGATATACCTTTTCTTCAACATCATGGGCTCTGAACCTCTGAAACTGTAAGTGCCAAATTAAATACTTTCTTTATACATTCCCATGATCATAGTATCTTAACTCAGAAACAAAATAGTAACAATAAGGCAAAAATTAACAGTAAGTATTACAGAACCTAAAGGAAGAATGGGGTAAGGAAGAGGAAGATAGTGTGGTAGAAGTAAAAGAAGATAGCTCAAATCTAACCTTTTATAAAGACAAGAAAACATACTATTCACTTATTATGAGGGGTTTAAATAATGGTCCAGCACAGAAAATTATTGATAATGATGGACTGTTTTTCACTGGAACTGTTTGAATAGTGAGAAATGTTTTCAAATAGTCAATGAAAGAAACTTTCATAGTTTGGGGATACTCAGTGACACAAGAGTGGATGGTATCAGTCTGGGTACCATAGAAGTGCAAAATAATTTGAGTAATGCAACTATGCATCTATCCCGTAAATAAACACTTTATAACCTGATGAAATACAAAGGAAATTAGTCTCTAATAGTCTGATTCATATGATTCATTGCAAATGCTAGTTTATCACTGGTCTCCATTACCATCAGGAACAAAAGGAAGGAAGCATTGGAGGAAACTTGGAATGAGAGAAGAAGTGATGTCCAGTTCATGGGCCACAATGAAGTGTTTCCACAGAAGAGGTAAAACGTTGATTAACCAGGGACTTCTGGACTGGTGCAAGATTTTAGTGACTTTTCTTTTATTTTCATAATAAAAAGGAAAGACTTTCGTAAATCTAATTAAGTTAGGCCAACTTATAAATCAGGGATATAAGAATCACCCAGGATGAGATGAATAAGTTAGACAAAGACATCATATTAGCTTATACAGAGGCAAATACGTTAAGTTAGAATTCCTATGGCAAAAAAAAAAATATTAACAGAAAGTTAATATTATGGAGTGAGCTTCTGAAATGCCTAAAATCTGGAGTAGCAGTTCATGGAACACATAAATGATAAACAAATACAGGTGGTAAAAAAAAAATTAAGGTTCTATTAGGATGAGCTATTATGAGATCTTAAATTGTTTTTCCAGCCTGGGTTCTTAGCTACTGAGCCATCACTAGAAACTCTATTTCTAGAACTTGTCCAAATCTGTGATCTAGCTTCAGCAGTAGACATGTTACATATTAGGCCATTATATAACCCTACATATTTGGGGCCTGAACTTGGCTAAGAAGGACAAGCCATGGCAATATGGATTTATATAGGTGGGTAATGTCTCCCATCCATGTTTCTGTACCTAACACTGTAATTTTTATAAGTAATTTATGAAGTTATGAAATTATGTATCCTGTATAGACCTTGATAAAATATCTTTTTTTTAGTATCCCCTCAACTGTCCAACACCATCTGACACTTGTGAGTAGAGTTTAGTGGGCCTTCAGAATTCCTGACAACTCTGTGTAACAGGGTTTCTTTTCTATAAATACTGTCTCTTGAATATCCTGGAGATTATCAAAGTATGAATAAAAACAGTAAAAGCAGCAGTTATAGGATTAAAAGAAAGGTATGCTGCATAAATGGGTGCTTCCAGAAGCCATAAAGTTCTTGCAATAAAACCTGACTCAAGATTAAAATAAATCGTAATGAGTAATTGATCAAAGAGACGCCTGTATTTTCAGAGATTAAAATAGTTATTTGTATGGCTACTAGTGACATTTTTCAACTAGATTAATTCACCCTGTTGCTGAAGACAATATATATTTTGATGAAGGATATGTAAATATCAAGTTCAAACTGAGTTGGTAGTTTCCACCCTGCTGGTTGGCTTTCATAGTTCTGGAAGGCACTAAGGAGAATTTATTTGGATATCACCAATTTTCCTTGTTACAGAACCCGTGTACTAAACTAAAAGCACACCAGGAAAGATGCAGCTGCTGTTACAATAGTTACACAACTGTTATTCATGTACTAGATGCCTTTCAATATTTAAGACATTTTAAACAGCAGGGATCTTACAACTCAGATTTTAAGCTAGGAAACGACCTGTAGCTGAATATATAGCAGATCTCATTGGGGAAATCACTGTTATTATTTGGATAATTGAATATGTTGTGATTGCCAAAAATTGATTCTAAACATTTATGGTTTCTCAGTCTCAGTCATGGCAGAAAATTTCTTTTACAATGTGGGTAATTGTTACTGCAGGGACTCAGTCTTTCAATAAGTGAGTTTCTCAGCACTCAGACATAAATGTATGGAAAATACAGAATTTATATACCACTCTCTCCAAGCACAGGGTGCATCACTAATGCTTCTATTAGAACCTTTTACCTATGCTCTTGAAAATAATCAAATGAATATCCTGTTTCACTAAGCTTAGATTGCAAAGACTTGTTTCTTTGGTCTGTAGCTAGCACCCTGTCCCAAATAAATGATTACAGAAAAATAAGTACATATATTCTAATACTGTGTGAGAGAAATTTTGAAGTTTATGACCAAGGAAGAGTAGTATAGTGACTTAAGTGATTTCCATATACCATATATTGAATAAAAATGATAGATACTATAATTACTCAATTAAAAGCCTCTCTTCATTTGTCTTACATATTAAACCAAAGAAATTAGTATAGCATAAGAAATGGAGACTAGGAAGGATGAGTAATACTTGGATCACCAGGGTGAGTTTTTCTCAATAATTTAGAATAAGTTAAACATTGATTGACAAGAGATTATTAGCATGAATTAACCTTGGAGCAGAGCACCTTAGTATAAAATGAACACATAATCTTAAACTTACTGAAATAAGACTTCTTTCAATTCAAATAAAATAGTCAAAAATAGCCCTGTAGTAGACACAACAATTCATTGTGAGATTTTCACAATCTTTAAGTACAACATGGATCTAGAATATTTATATTGATCAAGAGAAGACTTACTTGATAGGCATGGCCTTTGTCACTAACATTCTGCTCAGTTTCTTGAGAAACTATGGGCTGTCATTGAATCTTAACTCTTAAAATATTGTCTTTGTGAAAGCATGTAGACATGAATATCAGCACTTGGCATGCCATCTGCAAAAAACTAAATATATACACTTTGCTATTTGTCACTATAAGATATTTCAGAATGATGTGAGAACCATCTGCCAACAACTTTATTCACATTTCTTGGATCATCAGCAAGAAATCTCATACTTTTTGTTTCACCCAGAAAACATAGTGTAATGTGCGTGAGGTACATGGAGGAAATTTCCTAAAAATGGCTTTGATATGCACCAGAATATAAGATGTATTTTCAGTATAATGTCCTAGAATCATTTGTATCCATTACTCTGCCATGTGCCATTGATAGTGTGTTATACAAACGAACCCTAACCCCCAAGTGTCAGACAGACACAAGTGTTTTGGGCATCATTTACTTCATTGTTGAGTAAGGACGAAAAGAAAAAAACATAAGCTTAAAATAAGTTGCAGTGTGCCATTATATTATGCAAATATCTGGTTGCATTATCCCCTAATTCTCCTAATCTCATTCGATGCACAAAGGCAAAACCTAACTTTTGTGTTTGAAAAGCAGGTGCACAATTATTTCTGCAAAGAAAAGGAGTCATTTGTAGTGATCTTATTCAGAGAGTTGCTAGAACAATTATAGACAAACATGCTAATTTTGTTTCACCCTCTGACATAATCAGTCATTAAATGGATAGGCATTTTCTGTCTTTGATAAGAGAAGTAAACTGCAGACAAAAATAAGGGAGTTGGACAATTCATGCTACTGCTAGTGGGCATCAATGTAGTACACCACTTAAAGCATTTTTTCAGAATAGTTGCTCTGCCCTAGGACTTAACAAAATTTCCAGTAATTTTCATTAAAATCTTAATGACAATGAGAAGTCTGAACTCTAAGAAACAGAGACTCATTATTTTATGCAGTACATATTTTTTTATATTGTATTTTATATTATAATGTTCTATTTAGATAGTCCAATTGTCATCAGAGAGGCTTCATCCAACAACTGATGGAAACACATTCAGAAAACCACAGTCAAATATTAGGAGGAATATCTTGGAAGATAAGGGAGAGAGATTGTAAGATGGATAGGGGTCAAGGAACGTACAAGAACATGATCCACAGAATCAATGGAGCACGGTTAATAGTGGCTCACAGTGGAAAGTAAAAGAGCCTGCATGGATTTGTATTGGGTACTGCGAATATCATAATTGTGTAGCTTGGTGTTCTTGTAGGAGTGGAGGTAGCTCTGACTCCTATTTTGCCTGCTTTTAGGACCTTTGTCCTTCTGAGTTGCCGCCTCCAATCTTGATATGAATGTTTGTGCCTAGTCTTATTGTAACTTGTTATGCTTTGTTCTATTAATATTACTGGGAGACCTGTTATTTCCTGAGGGTAAATGGAGGGGGAGTGAAACAGGGGGAGGGGGAAGTTGGTTGTAAACTGGAAGGAATTGTGTGGGGAAAAAACAGTGGCAGGGTTGTACTGTATGAGAAATAATTAAAAAATATTAGAAATCATGATTCTAGAAGTCATGAAAATTAAAGGAATGCCATTGTTATAATTGTTCTGCATTTGGATTTTTTTTTTTACTTCTGGTGCTACTCTAAATATTTGGGCTCTTGAAAGTTTCCAAAACTGAAATGATCATTATTACAAACGCAGGCAAATTCTACTTCTGAAATTAAAATTTTAGTAGCAAATTTAACCTTAGTGTATATACTTAAAATCTGTACACACATACACATGTAGAAACTATTTTCTATTATTCAAATGATTGGAATGTCATTGTCATTTTAATATGATCCTTATTGAAACTATTTTGGGGCTATTTAAGTATATATAACTTTGTAAGTATATGTAATTTCATTCTAACTAATACTTTATTAGAGCTACTAATCAACCATTAGAGTAGAAACACAGTGTGAATGAATTATAGTCAAATACTAAAAATATTAATCTTTAATAATAGATAAACATACTAAGATAACAATTAGTTCCTCATTGCATTAAAAGATAAAAAATTCCTACTCTAAGGAATACAAAAAGATGGATCAATATCACACAGGGAGAAGCTTCAAAGCATTGTCTTCTATCCATAGTTGCTTTTTCCCTGATACTCATAAATCTTTTAAGCAACAGAATGACATACAGTTATTGGTTTATGAAAATAAACCAAAAACTAGCCCAAATGGGATTAAATTACTTTGAAAAATAAGATTGAATAATAGGACAAATACATTAAAAGCAATGTTAATACAAATGTATAGACTAAGGATTTTGTCAAAACATCAGGCCAAAGTAGGAATTATAGACTGAAGTTTGCAAAGTCTACTGACTAATTGTATGAATAAGAATATGTTCTTTGATTTCTTTATGACTTTTTCCTTATATATAAACTGGCTATAAATTTTAAAGGCACTGAAATAGTTCTCAATAAAGTTCAGAATTAATAGACTAAAGGATTTTTAGTCACAGAATCAGATCCCAAAGAATGGTAATTAAGTTGAGGTTGAACTGTAAACATGAGTTGTTTGGATTTACACCTCAGTTTGAATCAGCAATGTTGTAAGATTGTCAAAACACATTATGAACTGCATTGAGAGAAACAGTATATTAATACTGAGGAGGGGGTTGACATCTACCCCTTCTATACATTCATATGTTCAACATTGAGATTTTACATTGCTAACTTGGAGTACAATCTAAACTTTCCAATAAAACAAGCAAATAGCAATACACATCATCTGCCTTTAAGATGAAAGTAGATTTGTAACAAGTCACATAAGGCTCTTATAAAAGAGTACACTATTAAAAATACTATTCATTATCTTTTTGCCTCAAATAAATTTATTTTACAAGTTATAGAAGGTATATATATATATATGAGATAAAAATCATGTATTTTTATATAAAATAGACATCTGATAACCAACTATGAGCAATAAAATCCATTGGATTAGTCCTTCTGGTACATTTTTGACTTTTTGCTCAGGAAGGCATAGCATTCTTTATAATTGAATATTTGACCTCTGTAAAACACTCATGCCACAGACATACCATTAGTTACTTAGCCAGGTAGGAGAAATAATTCCTTGTGATTAAAGTAAACCACTGCATTTTTAAACATACCTAATTACTATTGCCTTGCCAAGTCTTCTAAAAGAAAAACAAGTAGTCCCTGATTGCACTACTTTCTGTAACCGAAAAAGGTGATGCAGTACAATTTAAGATAAAGTATAAACATACAAGAAAGGGGCATAGACACCCAGCATTTTAAATGCAGTCACTTTGAAAATGATTCTAATAGAAATATCTTGAAATATTTCCTTACATATAAAATCATAATGGAATACTACTATCATTTGCTAATGAAGACATAAGGATTATTTACTTTATAAATTCCATTAGAATGTTTAACAATATGCACTGATCATGGAGTATTCTAGTTACTTTACAGCTGATTTCCATCTTACTTGCCATATAGAGAACTGTGTGTCCAAACATTCAGGGGTGGGGTAGAAATGACCCTAGTCTCTTACTCAACCACTCTTTTTTTCTGCTCCTCCAGAACATAGAACTGATATAGAGAGAGGAACTTCCTGGTGGGATTTTGAAAATCAAGTTTGAGGTGAGAACAGAATAAGCTTGTACACAGAGTTACAACAGTGCAGATTAAAAGTCATAAAGATTTTGAAGATACATAAATGAAAATAGATTGAAAGAGAAAGGTGAGAAAAGATGATCATCATGTGGGGAAAAAAAAAAAGGCAGAGCCTCCAGTAATCCTGTTACATTTTCCTGTGCCATTTGTACAGCTAATGAGGGCTAGTCAAGTAGTTTCCAGAAGTAGGCATTTTTATTCTCCTCCTCCTCTCCACTATTGGTCTTTCTTCAGAACAAACAACTGAACTTTTCCAAAATAACTGATCGTTTTAAGGTCTTAGGACTTCATTCATTGCCACTAACCTGATCCTGCCTCTTCCACACATTACAGTGCTGGAACACACATATTTTATTTCTTTGATCTCAAATGTCATTAAACAAATAAGAAAATGAAAAAAAATAGAAACTAGTAGATACTTTCAGCAATTATATCACAAGTATTATTATGTTATTGCGGTTTTCTTCCTACAATAAAGCTGAATAGTTTATGAATATGATGTCTTTTGTCAAACCAGGAAAATCAGTTTTTGCCAAATGGTAAGATATTGGCTTTTAAGAATAGTTGGTTGAAAATACTGAATAATCCATAGGTGCAGGTTTTATGTACTAAAAATCTATGAAGTTTGGGGGCAAGATATTTGCTTTCTTTGGCTTTCTGATTGGTGTAATTAAAGGAATTTTTAGTTTAGTGGTTGGTGATTAGCCCCTATACTTATGTTGGTGTAGCTCATTGTAGCAAATCTCATACACATACTTATTAATTAAAATAAGAACTTTATAATCAAGACAAGTTTTCCAACATAATATGAATTTCCTCGAAGTGTGAAGATTTGTGTTTCTGGATTCAGCAAACACTTGAGGTGTGTTTTATGTATCCTACTGACTGTGGAAGAATTTTCCCTGCAGGCCCCACTCACCACTAAAGTTTTCAGTATTCTTGAAGAAGAGATGGTTGGTTGGCAAGAGGTAAGGTGCATATGCTGTGTATCCTAATTTGTTCAACTTCTGAAGCAATGGATGTGCAACATACAGGTGGACACAGTCATGGGAATGCTTAGCAATAAAAAATATAGACTAAGTATTAGCTTTTCTTTTATATAAAAATAAAGCCAAACTTTGGGATATTCCAAAAGGTATAAGAAAATAAGCATATGGTACCACCAAATAGGTACACTTTTCCCAGTCACAACTGATCATTTTATGGGAAGTCTAAGAAATATTTCATAGCAATAATCTGTAAAAATTCCAACAAAATTCTGAGATACTAACATTACAAAAATAGTCAAATGGTATCCAAGTATTTCAATTTAAGAAGCTTTTAGTTAACCCACTAATCCCATATCTGAAAAAAATAAAAAAAACAACAGAACAAGTTATTAAATATGTAAGTCTGTTCACATTCTGAAAGACCAAAACAGTCTACATGAGCCATTAGAGAGCAATGGTTCAGGCCAAATTAAATTTGCTTCTTTTGTGAAAGGCGCATTAAGATTTTCAAGCCAGATTATATTATACATAATGTATTACATTATTACATTGGTTCACAATTTAGTATTTTCACCAATGACCAGTATTTATTTGTAGACAACCATTGTAACTACGGCAGGACATAAAATTATCAATCAGATACAATATTAAAAGAATCTAATCATAAAGTTGATCATGACAAATGGTAAGGTCTGTTTTAGTGTAGTTACAGAGTGGTTGACAATGCATGCATGTGCCTTTGAAATTTTTAAAATGTACCTGGAGATGGAGGTTGCTATAGGTGTGCTCTATAATAATGTGTTTTTAAATGATTCACAGCCAGAAAAAATTAATCCTGTGTCAAATTCTCTTTTAAATGACACACACACACACACACACATATATTTGAAGAAGAATAGCAGTTTCATTCCTGGGTCTGTTACCACCCCTAACCACAACTTCTTTGCCAGATTTAAATTACCACAAAACATGTTTGCTCCTTTGGAGTGGGCCATAAGTCCAATTGGGAAGGAATTGGTTAACCCTATAAGCTTGATGTCATTGTTATAGCCATGGACATATCTTTAAATTCCATACCCCCTTTCTCTTTTTTGGAAAGAGATCCTTGAAACTAATCTTTGTTTGTTATGCCATACAGCTATTGTAACATTTTATAGCATTCACAGAAAATTAAAAACTAGCACATTTTAATTATGTTTTATGGAGCTAGTCTACTTTTACATTGAAAGTATGTTTTAGGAACGTCATACATTAAAATAGAGAAGCTGGTCATCCTATATTTATATCTTTATACAAATAGAGTAGTGAATCTTTCAACTTTCATGAGAAGATTTTTTATAGTAGAAAGTGATTAATACACAAATCCATAAATTGTCATGTGCAGAGTATGAAAGACTGTGTGGGTGCTCAGCACTTATTAATACAACTATATATCGCTGCTAACCCCAAAATTCGGGGTTTATTTTGCATGCAATGGAAAGACTTTAATAGCCAGAATTAGTGGAATCTATATAAAAAGAGTGCTGTTTCACATGTGAACTCAAAATGGCTGTTACTGCATTAACAAGAACAGCATACAATCAAGTCAGGTAATATACTAGCATAGATAGAAGAAGTAAACGCCCTTATCTGAGGAAAACTTGCTTCTAGGATGTCAGCAGGTGGGAAACACCTTAGAGGATGCCATTGTCTCCACATATGATCCAGTGCTCAAAAGAACATAAGCAACACCAAGTAGATGGAGTGGGATTATGAAATAAAATAGAACACAATAAGTTTGGAGTGAAAAGGTGGGGTGTAGAGGAGGGAATTTAGGGGAAAGAAAGTGGGGTAGATTTGATCAAAATATGTCACAGAGCTATGAAATTCTCAACAACTAAAATCTTGGTTTCTTAGATATTCCTCATAAATTATTAGTTAGCAAAACACTGAACTCTGAACAAAAATAGTTGTAGAACAGGTCTCTGAGAGGTTTAATACTAAAAGCATACAAAGATTTTCATGGCTTTTTTAAAAAAATAAACACACCCAAACATAAAATAAAGAAATATTTCATGACCTAGCAAATATATGAAAAATGCTCACACTATTAATCATTGAACAGACTAAAAAAAAATGATGTTAGACAACTAAAATTTGTCTAATATTCAAAGACACATGCAAACATGAGCAAAGATGTGACACAGGTGGAATTACCACAGTGCTGTTTATGTTATAAAATATTAGAAAAATTAGCAGTCTCATAAATTTAATCATGCACTTAGGCTGTGCTCTAATTTTTTATTCAAAGAGTTTTATTAGAGAGAAACAAAAATAAATATTTAAAAGAAAATCAGATATGAAGTGTTCATAGATGTTTTATTTAGAATAGGCTTAAGAAATAAGTCAAATATCCAAATAGATTTAGTAGAAAATTTTCTTTATATGCACAAGAATTCTACTCACAATACCCAGCAATACAAAATGGAATGAATCTCACTTAAGCACATACTCCAATACTGAAAATAAGGAGAAAAAGTGAATTTCAATTGATTTCTCATTTGAAACAATGGAAGTCAAATAGGAAAGGAATAGCATCTTTAAAGTACTGACAGGAGAATATAATCAAGCTAGAATAATATACAAAAAAATGTTTCTTGAAAATGAAAGCAAGATAAAGCATTTTTATATCAAGAAAAGCTACAATTCTTTGTCACCACGTCTGCACCATAAACAAGTAAAAAGGAAACATACAAGATGTTTTTCAGATGCATAGACATAATGCCAGAAGGTAACTTGAAAAAAAAGTGTAGTGATGAGGTGAGCAGGCCTGCTTTTCATCCTGCCTGGCTTTTGCATGGCTAGCTTAACACCCAAAATAACAACACACAAATTGTATTCATTTAAACACTTCCTGGCCCATTATCTCCCATCCCTTATTGGCTAACTACAACATATTGATCTAACCATTTCTAATAATCTGTGTAGCACCACAAAGTGGTGGCTTAACGGGGAGAGTCTAACCTATGTCCATCTCAGACCAGAGCTTTGCACTCCAACATGATGGACTAAATACACTTAAAAACCTGAGAGGGCTTAAAAAGGAGAGAGAGAGAGTGTTTAACACAGCTTTTTGCTGTTTGTGGGTGGTGTGCCACAGAGAGAATTCCTGAATAGCAGCCTTTAAAAAAAAGGGCCATGCCATTTTAAAATGTGGCTTCCTAGGCCCTGCCGCCAGTGCAATCTCTGGCTATGGAGGATTTCTGGGTTCAGATGTTTGTGTGCTCACTAGGATTGGGAAGAAAGTACTCTGAGACCATGCCAATGCTCACTGCTCCCCACCTGCACCTGGGCAGGCAGCGGGATCAGGTTTACTAGGTATGCTCAAGCAGGAGAGCATGATGGATTCCTGCCACCATACACAGAGATGTTTCCAGACTGCGCACTGCTCTGCCTGGCAGATTAGGCTGTAACTGAGATAAAAAGCTCATTCTCAGAGTTAAAGTGCTGAGTGTGGCTCCTACCTGGAGGCAAAAAAAAGCTGTGCAGTTGTAAAACGCTGTTTTTCTGGCTATACTCCTACCGCGACCTCTGTCTCTTGTGGGAGACAGAGAGTTTGGATGAGGTTTTGTGAGTAAAATGCTTGCTTGCTTGATGACAATTTGGACTGCTGTGTGTCTGGAACTGTGTGCAGCCCATGGGCACCAAATGGCTGAGGCAGGAGCTGGCTCTGGTTACACTCCACCATGCTGAACTGTGTGGGAGTGTCATATATCAATCTGTTGATTTCATTGGTTAAGCAATAAAGAAACTGCTTGGCCCTGATAGGTTAAAACATAGGTGGGAGGAGTAAGCAGAACATCTGGGAGGAAGAGGAAGTGAGCTCAGAGAGATGCCATGCTCCCCTCTCCTAGGTAGATGTGATAGCTCTGCTCTCTGAGGCACATGCAATGAAGCTCCGACCCAGGATGGAAGTAGGTTAGAATCTTTCATGGTAAGACTGATGATACACAGATTATTAGAGATGGGTTGATCGGGATGGGCTAAATTAATATGTGAGAATTAGCCTAGAAGAGGCTAGATATAAATGGGCCAAGCAGTGTTTAAAAGAATACAGTGTCCGTGTAATTATTTAGAGGCATAAGCTAGCAGGTGGCTGGGGTGCTGGGGATGCAGCCCCGCAGCTCATATTACTACAGATCTCAGGCAGGATCTATCATAGTTACCATAATAACAGCGCAGTTAAGGTTTTGACTGGGCATGAAACAGGCAGTACCATATTACCCCTATGTGGTTCAAGCTAAAGTTTTTAAGAAGTGCTTAGCATTTTAAGAAGTGCTCCTGGACAGTAAAGAATTACAGATGCACAATATGACAGATTCAGACATAGAAGACCTCTAAATGGGTCACAGTGTTGGATGAGTATACGTAGGCTCGGGAGAGAGAAGAATGTAGTGAATAAAGTCAATACTTTAAAAAAGAGTAACGTCTTTAAAGAGACAGAGTACAGATAGTTATAGATTAAAAGAAATAAAAATAAGCCACATAAAAATGGAAAATTCACAGATAGCCTGGATTCTGTGTATTATTGTGTTTTCTTTCATTTTTTGACTGTGAAGGAGCTAAATACAGAGAGACATTCCATTGTATGGGCTGCTAGGCTAAACCACCATGTATATTATTATAAAAGTATTATGAATTTGGAAAAGAGTTTCTTCTTTTGTTTTCACAGAGGATGAGACCCTGTGGATTGCTTCTATCCCAATATGGTATGATAGACCATGTCCTCCTGAAAGATTGCTGTGAACACCCTCAAAAAATTACTTTGCTCAACTGCTGACTGAGATGAACCTAGCAAACAGGTTACACCATGAAAGACCTGATTAAGAGCACTCCTATACAGCAGGAAGAAGTTGGGAGAGAAAGAACTACATCCGTATTCCCAGATATTATTTATAAATGTTCTTTTACATTTAAAGGGGGACAAGTAGAATGCAAGCAAAATGACTTTCAGACCTTACCGAGACAGGGTAAGACAGTTTTCAAAATTTTCCTGCTGGTGAAGATGGTCTGTCACTCTAGTTCTTAGCCAAAGTTGGTTGCTGCAACCTTGAAGATGAGACTTTGGGTAATTATTCAGGTAGCCAGTTTTCTCTGTCATTTCTTGCACCTTTTGGAAGTTGCTTGACTGAACTTCTTGTTTACTCAAGTGATATTAATTCCCTTCTAAGATCTTTCATGGGTTTGAAGACTTGGTAGTCATAGTTACTTTCCTCTCATGACTTAGCTGAACCATTTCTAATATAAGTATTAGACTCTTTAGCATAGATTTCTTGCTTGACTTATTGTTGTTATTTTAAAGTTTTGTATTTTTTCTTTGTGCTAATAAATAACATTAATTACTTATGTAAACTTTTAGCAATTATCTTTCTTTAATATTTTAACATAGTAAATGTACTCAACATAAAATTTAACAACAACCAGTATTTAGGCATTCAGTTCAGTAATCATGTTGTTCATAATAGTCTCAGAATTATTTTCATCTTACCAAAAAGGAAACCATATATGCTTATTAACCAAAGATGACTCATTTCCTCCCACTGCATTTGCTGGCAAGTTCTTTTATATCCTAGGTGTCTGTGGACCTGACTTTTATAGGAAACTGTGTAAGTGGAGTCATATCAGCTCTAGAGATATGGCAAAGAAGTATAGCACAATGGCTGCTTTTACAGAGACCTGGGTTTGGTTCTCACTACCCACATGTAGAGTCACAATGTTTTGTGACTCCACTTCCTGGGGATCAACTGACTTCTTCTGCCTTACTCAGGACTTAGTATGCATATAGTACATTCAAACATAGACACACAAAATATTTGTACATGTAAAGCACAAAATAAAATAAATATCATACAAACAAATAGATTGTCATGGTGTTGGTTGTTCTGTAACTGAGTTTTTTTATTTTGCATAATGGCTTAGATGTCAGTTCATTAATATTGAAGTGTCAGTGAAAAATTTGAACATTGAGTTCCAAGTTATACGTAAAGCCCACATTTTACTTTATTCTTTTTTTGTGGAGAAACTTAAGTTGGTTCTATCTCTTAATGATTTTTAACAATGTCATTTTGACTTACCTGTACACACAACTAAAAACTCTTCTTTCAATTGTTTAGAAACAGAAACAGAATTGTTGGATCACAGGCCTCCAGACTAGTTCTTTTTTTATCATAAGAACTTCCATGATGGTATTCAGGGGACATGCACCATTTAACTGATATTTTACAAGGCTTTCAACTGCTCTACTGCCTCATCAGTATTTGTACTTTTAAAACCTCTTTTAGGAATTTATCCTAGTGAGATTAAGGTAATATTAGCCCTTAAAACTTTTTACTTAATTACAAATTGTATTATGAGACAAAAACTGTTTAAATATCTGATTAACCACAGATATGTCACAATCCAAGTGCAGTTAAAGAATCAAGTTAAATTATTTTATTATCTGGCAAAGCAGAGGTTAATCTCAGCACTGAAGAGGCAAAGATAAGTGGACCTCTACAAGTTTGAGGCTAGCCTTCTCTACAAGGAGTAGTTTCAGGATAGCTAAGACTGTTACACAGAAAAACTCTGTCTTGGAAAAACAATAAACAAACAAACAAACAAATAAATAATTTTATTGTCATCTCTAATTCTGCCCAATACTTTACATTTATATTTTCCAAAATTTACTTAATAATCAGTATATATATTATGTATAAATGTTATTAATATCTTGGATAACAGTTTCCCTTTAGATTCTTTTAAAAGTTTGAACTCTGATTTGTTAAGATCATAGAAGAAAATTACTAAATAACTTGAGACTATGATTTCTTGCTGAAGGCCATCTTGCATTAGCACATTGAGGGTAGCATCCTATTTGTTTAAAAGATACTATTGCTGAAACTCAACTGTGAATGAGAAGCTTCCACCTCTTTTGTCTTTCTGGTTTGGTTTTTGACTGACTTTCGATACTCCCACAGCAGTCTTTCAACAAGTAGATTCATGTTATTCAGTGGTTTAATCTTCAACTCTAGGATTGAATTCTAAAAAAATTGTAGGTTTCACTTCTGCTAGTACAGGTGTTTCAACATTCATACTACTTTCTTCAAGAGTTTCTTAAGTTTTTCCTCTGGCTGCCTCCTTTACCTTTAAACAACACATTTACATATTTATTTTTCCTGTGATATGTCTTGAGTAGATTTCCCAGCATTGTACTGATTCACAAACTCACTCATCATCTTTAGCTAAAAATATATCTACTTGATTAACTTTGAAATATTTCAAAAGTTAAAGTGGTTTCATTGTCAAATGTCTTTTTAAAATCTGTGTCACTCTTTTACTTTATTTCTTCCATATTGTGTGTGTGTGTTTGTGTTGTGATACTAAGGCTTAAATCCAGGGTTTCATTAAGCTTTATAATCAATTCAGTACTGAGATACATCTACAGCCATTTTTTACTTTTTATTTGAGTTGTTCAAGTTTTCTTTTAACTCTTTCATATAAACTATGAATGTGTAGTGTAGTCCTTCATCTTTATCTATACAAGCAGATGAAAATACAAAATTGGACTGCCAGACCTGGTTGCATCATATTTTTAAACATAAATTCGCTTAGGGTGGTCTAGGCAAGTTCTTTTTTTTTTTTTTTTTGGTTTTTCGAGACAGGGTTTCTCTGTGGCTTTGGAGCCTGTCCTGGAACTAGCTCTTGTAGACCAGGCTGGTCTCGAACTCACAGAGATCCGCCTGCCTCTGCCTCCCGAGTGCTGGGATTAAAGGCGTGCACCACCATAGGCAAGTTCATTTTAGATAACCATTTGAGAATGGTTGATGGATTATGTAAGATATTGCAACTATTCATTATTTTTTTAAAAAAATGGTTATAAGCTCATTTTAAATATTCAGTTTATTTTTCAATTTTTCTCTATGTTTTCTTTTCATAAACTATCATGTCTACCTAGTTAACTAGAGCATTTTTACATAGTCTTGGATTGGAAGCTGTGTAGGAATTTCCATTTCTATGTTTCAATTACTTGCTAATATTCTGTTGCAGACTGAATATTTGTTGCACTGCAAAGTTCATTTCACCTTCCTTTGATGTGATAGCATTAGGATGCAGGGCCTGTAGACACTAATTTTGTTAGCAGAGTAGAGCCTGCATGAATGAGATTATTGTCCTTATAAAAGGAACTCTGTGGATTCCTCTTCTTTCTTCCATGAGAGAAACACAATCACAAGATTCCTTAAAAGTCAATGGATTTGAGACTTTTATGTGGTGCGTAATCTTATGAGGCATATTTAGATAACTCTCTCTTCACTTCATAATTTACAAATCCAATTCTACAGTTAATTCTAGATATCAAGCATAATGACAGTTAATAGTAGTGGAATTTCATTTGTATTTTAATAAATAAAGCTTGACTGAAGATTAGAAGAGTAAACCAGCCACATTGGCCAGTCTTAGAGACCAAACAGCAATGACACACACTTTAAATTGCAGTAACCACAATGACACAACTTTAATCTCAATATCTTGCCATAGAAACCAGGCATTAGTGGTATACACCCTTAATTCCAGAACTAGAGAAGGTTATAGGATGGGAGGAGGCTGCTTAGCTTTTCTGGTCTTCAGGTTGAACCCTAATATTTGTCTCTGAGTTTATATTAATCATGTTTTACTCCATCACTTAAACTCATGAGTACAGATGGTCTAAAATTGTAGTTAATTTGAGAGGAAGAAGTCTGTGTTTATTCAACTTTAAGGGTCTTCAGTATTTATATTTCTTATTAAAGTATCTACTCTGCCAAAAACTCAGGAGTTGTGAAGATAATTTTGTTCCAATTTGATGATGATAAAGTCAGCATTAAACTAAGTCATGAAAATGTTATTCATCCCACTTTTTCTACAAGTTGATTTTGAAAAATATTTACTCAGATACCAAGCTAATATTATAAATGACATATTCACAAACCATTGTTACAAATTCCATATCACAGTTTCTGAAACTTTTGGAATCTATAAATTAAGTTTAACATCTGTTGTAATACAACTAATGCATAACAGGCAATATTTCAGTAGTCCAATCTTGATTCTTGCTACACCTTTTCTACTCAGCTTTAATCATGAATGTTTGGAGATTTGATTTTTTCATAGTTTAAATGAAGTAACTGAACCAATATGTGGTCATTTCCAAACATGGAATTTTACTAATCAAATGGAGAGGAAAAAATGAGATTGATGGAAAGATAGTCAAAGAGAGTAATGCCAGGCTCAATAAAGAAAAGAAGCTATATATTTCAATTCAGGAACACCTGAAACAGTTATAGAACCATGAATGTCAAAGCATGGAGACATGTCTTATTAAACATCAAAAAAAAAAATAACAAAAACAGACTGAGTCAAACAGAACTCAAAATATTTAATCAAATTAATTTAATTCTAATAGTGCATGAGAGATATTTCTAAATTACAGAAAGTTGTGTACCTTTGAAGAAATCCAGATGCACATTTGAATACCAGATTCCAGGGTTGCTTACCATGTTCCCCAGACTCTGGAATCTGTGACTAAATACCAGACCTGAGAAAAATATTAGAAAAATATGAACTTTTCTCTGAGTTCATTTAACCTATTTTCTTACTGAGTAAATATATTATTTAAGAACCTAAATGTTCATTATACCAATCAAACTAATGCCATTTAACAGAGAACTGTAAAAGATATACTGAAATTTAAGTGCCTTATGAAGAAATAAAAGAGAGAATCAGACATATGTTTTTCCAGTAACTAATGTTACCTTACATTCTGATTTTCATTCTGCCCTTAAGAAATAGAATTAATAAAGGTTGAAAATGCTTTGAAATCTAAATTGATTCTTATTTTCTCAGAGTACTGAAAATATTATGTTTTATGCACAAATCAATCAGAAATTATATTCTTTTACTATTACATCCATTTTATTAGGAATGGACTCATTATGGTAAATGCAAATTCTCCTACAAACAAAACATCTAACTGTAACAAATATATTCATGTGAGAGGTAAAAACAACTTATTTTCTTATGTTATTTCAAATCTGATATCTTTTAGTGTCTTGATTAGAAATTATTCTTACCTTCCCAAATAAGTAGTTTAATTCAAGTTTCTGAGAAATGATCATCAGATATCACTTGAGCCTGATCATCATGTCCAATAAGTTAAGCCATGCAATGTGTTGTGCCTACCTTGAAGGGCACCTAACAAGAGAGAAAAAGAGGGGAAATTCTTAGGTGGAGATACCTAGAGAGATAAATAAGAATGACCTTAGAAAAGAGTTAATTGTTTTACATTGTTGTGAATGGCAATAAGATTATTTCTTACCATGAAAACATATGGAAGGCATGCCAGAATATTCTCTGTTAGAAAAAATGAGTGTTGATTTCCAATATTTTGGAAGCATTTCTTGAAGATACTCTATATTTTTTCCCAATGCATGCCTTGGACTCATTTATCAGAAATTAGATTGTCATAGTTGTGTGTACTTACATTTGGATTTTCTATTCTATTTCATTTAAATATGTGTCTGATTTTGTGTTGTTACCATACTGTTCTAATTAAATTGACTCTGCAGTGTAACTTGAAAACTGTTATAATAATACCTCCTCTCATATGGGTGTTGTTTCTCATGATTCATTTTACTATATTTCTTGTCTCTTTTTTCATTTCATTTATGAATTCCAGTCCAAGGGTCAGTATCATCCATATACAAGATCTTCCTCCACCATTATTACCTACAGTTAATGTCTCACCAATCTCATCATCGATTCTTTATCTAACCAAGTAGATAAAGAAACTTAACTACTCCAATCCAGATGAGAAGTTTAAATAAATTCACTAATTTACAGAAGGAAAACAAAATACTAGAGAACAGTTTTCACACATCAAGAAGACAATTTTGAGTAAATTCTAGACTAATATTAAAGACAATCAGAAGGTTGTAAGTTTTTGAAAATTGAAAAAATGCTCTTTAAAATTACTATTAAAAAGGAACTCAAGTAATACCAGCAAATGTCTCCACTTAGAAAAGTGTTTGTCAAAATACAAACAACCAGATTTCAACATGTAGTCCACATTAACAATATAGATGTAGGAATATGGTGAACTGTTGACCTGTATATGGGTGAGATGATAGGGAGTAGAGACCACAATCTTTAGAAATTGCTAGCTTGGAGTATGCAGAATGGCAGAAACAAGAGAGCTCTGGGTAGAAAGAAAGCCAACTCCCATACACTGTCTTTTGACCACAGCATACATGCAGTGGTACATATACACTCACACACACACATAAATAGTAACTATTAAAAGTATTCCTATTATTTAATAATGCAAAATCACTTGAAAACATGTATGGTGACAACTTATACAATTATTGCTTATAAAACATGAGAAAAAAATATGTGTTGACATCACACTGATAGTGTCACCAAGAGAAGAAAAGAGCACAGTTTGAATCCTAACCCTCACTTCTACAGATAGATGGCTTTAAAAATGCATAATTGACTGGGAGTCATAAGAAAGGTTGATGAATGGGTGGTATTCACTAAACTAGGTTCTGCTGAGCTCAGAAAAGTTTTATTTTCTGCATTATGATGCCATCTTAATTGGCACCTGGTAAGTGGCAATCACAGAGAACTATGACCCTAAATTTTTATGTTTGCATTTCACAGTTATGATTTGAGGTCCTTGACAAGATATCTTTTAGGTAGTAAATTTTCAAGAAAGTGGAAGATATACATCTCAAAGAGACAGAGAAAGTATCTAGAATTGCGTACTTTTTAAAGCAAATTCTGTAAGTTTAAAGCAAAGTGAGAGACCCGCCTACATACTTGGGCATCAGGAAACCTATTTAATAAGCTGAGGCATACCTAGAGGCTGTTTTGGCTCATGTTCATTCCCACTGTCCTGGCCAATGTTGTTTCTTCTTTCAGCGTATCCAAAGGATTTCAACAATTTGAACCCCTTTCCCCAAAAGAAAACTTTCAGTAAAGGGCTGCTCCTTACATTGAACCTATTGCAAAGAAGATTAACTAAAAAGAACAATGGCTGTGTAGTGGTTGGAATGTTGTAGATCTGTGTTGTGAACAGTATCTTTAAGTATGACTTCTGTTGTTTTATTACTATAAAAACTTAAAACTATTAATATGTTAGTCTATAGAATTTAGAATTATATCTAAGGTTTTTGACATGTTTGGTACCAGAATAAGCTCTGATCTTCCCCTGGGGTGGTAGTTTGATTTTTGCATCTACACTTCATTATGTTTTTCTTCTGACCTTGATTAGCATCAGTTTTCTGTAGAAGGAGCAGAGGGTAGTGTTCCTGCTGCCTGGCTCCTGGCCGCCTGGCTAGCTTATGCCCTGAAATAACAACAGACAAACTGTATTCATTTAAACACTGCCTGGCTCATTATATCAATCCTCTTCTTGGCTAACTCTCATATCTTTCTTAATGCATATTTAGTAATCTGTGTAGCACCACGAGATGGTGTCTTACAGAGAAAGATTGAACATGTCTGACCTGACGGCTTGCTCCATCACATCTGACCAGAGAGGAGAGACATGGCATCTGCCTATCTTCCTCCCCGCATTCTGTTCTGTTTTCTCCACCTACCTAATTTTCTGTCCTATCAAAGAGCCAAGGCAGTTTCTTTATTAACCAATGCCATCAACACAAAACATAAGACCCTTCCACATCAGTTTTCATACCTGAAATACATCCTTTGTCTATGTATTTTTAAACTTGTTGTCTTCATTTTGTTAGTTTCATCTTCCATTTAACATCATAATGTTTATCACATTTTACAGCAATATTTTATTCTATAAAACATTTAAACCTGTTATTAAACATTCAATCAAAAATTAAGGATTAAAAATTCCAGAAGCATTCTCATGGAATTCTCAGTTTGGACTCTTTCCAAACTGGTTCTTGTGCTGTCCATCAAAGGAACTTATAAACACACAAAATGTAATGTATAAGACTGAAAATAGACATTGTTCAAAACATACTCTTAAAGGAGAGAGTAGACAATAATCAAATAGAAAAATTGTCAGCAGCTACATTTTAGGTAGGTTTTATACTAATTCTTATGTGTCTAGACCAGAAAATTTCTCCGAGAAACATGCTTCTGTCCAGGTGATTGACAGACCTATTTAGAGAAACTTACATAATAGAAACCATGGCAATTTGACACATGATGTTTTGGAAGTACTTCAGTATGTAGAACTGTTGTGAGATATCAGTCAATTTAGAATGCTGTGTATATTCATCCAGGACCAGAGATATGACTGAGATTTCATCCTTCTGACCACTAAGTACAGTCCAAAAATCTCAGTTCCTAGTTTTCTCAGATGTTAATAATGATAAATTTGCTCCCAATAATCTTCAAGCTTGATAATATCTATCTAGTCATCTAATGACACAAAAGCAAATTTTGAGAATCTCTATTGGCAGTTTTACAAAAGCTAGGTTATTAAGCAAGATCTAAATCAGTTTTCCAAATCTAAATGAAGTCATTTTTACACTTGTGAGAATAGGGAGGAGTGGTGTTTTGTTTTTCTCTTGTCTATTTATTTCTTTTCTTTTTATTTATTGAGAAAGGATGCTGAAATTTGTAGATAGCTAATATGAAACATGCATTTAGAAACTGCGTTGTTAAAAAACTTTGACATCTTCATTTGACGCACAGGCAACAAAAAGCATGAAACTTCGCATCACTTATTTCACTTTGTGTCTGAGTCTGTGTTCTTTATGTCACCTCTTACCTACACCACTAGGCATGCTAATCACTCAATGAACATAGGCCTAACATTTCTTGCTTATAAACTTAAGGGGAAATATAAGCCTTTTAAGTCATCCACCTAAACCTTTATTTACCTCAGTTCCCAGGAAATAGCAAAATTCTCATAGACAGAGAAAACTTCAAAAGAGTGTGATTATACCTGAGGATTAAAGTGAACCCTATAACAGAGTAATCGTATCCTAAGGGCCATCATACTCCTATTTCTGGACCACCTTGCTTAACTAGACTTGAGAAAATGATAGATCAAATCATACTCTGAATGGAACTAGTTAATTATCTCCTAATGTCCCCTTGCCCTAATTGTTTAAATCTAAAGCTTATTTCCATACACTGAAGATAGACATAGAGTCACTGGATCTCCTTATCTCTTCCTTTCCTAAAATAATGTTTTTGTAGAGTATGCCTTGCCAGGAAAGACTCCATTTGACCAGCACCCGTGATTCCATTTTGAGTATGAAGGATTACTGTTACCTAGGTAGACATGTGGATGGTATATTTATCCATTGCTACTATTCAGCAAAGACTGATAAGTGACATTTCTGAGAATATGATGGATGACACTTTATAAATTTATTGAGGTGAGTTGGGACTTCAGAAAAACATGAATATATTTACATTCTCTCAGGAAATCCAAGACCAAGGACTTATCAGATTAAACAGATAAAACAAAAGATATAATTCCTAAATCTGCACCCCATAATAGGTACTTAGCATAACAATGATGAAATCCCACCTCAAAACTGTCATCTGACACATGTTGTATGTCAAGGACAGACAAGCAGAGGACTCCAAATACACTCTAGAGATTACACAGGGCTGACTGGTCTATTCAACTGTCACCTGTCTATTCTCTTGTTTCTACCTGCCATCCATCTTTCTTTCTACCACTTCCTTCATGTCGACACAGATCTGCCTTTTTACTTCCCTAGCTGTGCTTAATTTCAGACATTTTCTCTTAAACTTGTGACCCACAGTGGCTGTAATTACAACAGCTTCTTCCCCAAACTTGTTTTCCTTGATGTCTGTTCAATTCAGAATCACACTTCTGTCATCTTGGTTCTGAATCTTTTGGAATTTTTGTAATTTCTTAACCCTTCACAGTAATGCTGAAATCTTCATGCATATTTAATGAGTGATCTGAGTGCTTCTGTCAGTAACTAAAATTGGAAGGAATTAACTTCAACCTTATTATGAACAAAACCCAGAGGATATGGCAAATTATTGCCAGTAAAACTACCCGACCATATGCATGGCTGGTTTTTAATGAAATTTTGATAATTTCTAGAAATTAATAATCTTTAGAAAGACACAAATAAGTTTATCTGAGTCATTGACACAGCACATGCACTGTTCTTCTTTTTCTGTTTCTCATTCCTGATTGTGATTTATATATTGGGGGTATGTTGGGAGACATACAGACTATCATGTTTGGATTTCCGGAGCCCCAGCTTTTATCCAAAAATCTCTGGTTGTTATGAATAGAGCAACAATTAACAAGGTTGAACAAGTGTCTGTTTGATATAATGAGCATCCTTTGAATACATAAACAAGAGTGGTATAACTGTATCCTAAAGAGATTGATTTTTGTATTCCTGAAGAACTGCCAAGTTGAAATACATATTGACTATAAAAGTTTAAACTTTCACCAGCAATGGATGAGTGTGCCTCTGATTTCAAATCCTCTGGGCTAATGCTTCTTAGTTCCACAAAGTCCTGTCTATTCCTTGTTGACCTCAGTGCCTATGCTAGTAATGGTCTCTTCATCACTTTTTTCTGGTGCCTAAAAGTTTGAGGCTATTTCCCACTTTTGCTTCTATCATATTTAAGAGTATCTCTTTATATGTTAAGGTATTTGATCAACTTATAATTTACTTTAGGGCTGGGTGATAAGTATGAACCTAGATGGATTCTCTAAATGAAGTCATGCAGTTTCATGAGCATCATTTTTTAAAAATGCTATCATTTTCAGTGTATATTTCTGGCATCTTTATTAAAATTCATATGTAAATGGGTATGTGGATTTATGTCTGGATCTTCATTTCCATCTTATTGATAAACATGTCTATTGGTATGTCAATACCATGGTGTTATTAATGTAACTCTGTAGGAGAATTTTAGGTTTGGAATGGTGATGCCCATAGAAATTTTTATTGTTCAGTGTTGTTTTAGCTGTCTTGGTTCTTTGATTTTGCTTTTGTTTAAATGTTTCTATATGAAAATAAAAAAGTGTCCTTTCAAGATCTGTGAGAAATTGTGAGGAAATGTTTATAGGGCTTGAATTGAATCTGTTCATTGCTTTTTGAAGGATGCTCATGTTCTATTATTAATGCTCCCAATTATGCATAAGAGAGATCTTTCCATACTTGATATCTTCTGCAATTTCTTCCTCCAATGACTTGAAGATTTTATCAGGCAAGTCTTCCTTGCTTCACTAGAGTTGGGACTATTATGTGAGGCTATTGTGAAAGGTGTTTCTCTTGGTTTATTTTTCACTCCATTTGTTATTTGTATATAGGAGTGCTACTGTTTTTGAGATTTAATTTTTTATCCAGCTACATTGCTGAAAGCACTTATCAACTATAAGAGTTTCCTGGTGAAATATTAGTTCATTTATGTATATTCTCATACTGCCTCAAAATGAACATACTCTGTTTGTTTCCTTTCTGGTATGTATTCCATTGATCTTTTCCTTCCTCAGTGATCAAGATAAGATTTCAAATACTATATTGAATAGATATGAATAGAATGGGCAATTTTGTCTTGCTCCTGATTTTAGCACAAAATTTGTCTTGTTCCTGATTTCACTTTGAGTTTCTCTAAATTTAAATTAATGTTCATTATGGAGTTATTGTAAACTGCCTTTATTATGTTGAGGTATCCTTAAAATTCTCTGGTTTTTCTTGGTATGTATCCTTATTCTCCCCCTTTCACTTCTAATTTTGTTATTTCAGATACTCTTCCTCTGGCTTTTAGTTTATTTGGAAGAAAATTACTAAGCTTATCTCAAATAATCAACTCTTCATGTCATTTGATCTTGTGTTCTATGTTTTTGTTGTTGCTTATTTTTTATTTGTTTCTATATTATTGATTTCACATGATTTTCATAATTTCTTCTTGTCTACTTATTATTGTTTCAATTTCTTCTTTCTGTTCTAGTGTTTTCAGATTTGGTTTTAAGTTGGTAGCATGATAGCTCTCCATTTTCTTTTATATAGGCACTTAATGCTCTAAACTTACCTCTTAGAACAGCTTCCAATATGTCTCAGAAGTTTAGATACATTGTGTATTTATTTTAATTCATTTATAGAAAGCCTTTAATATCTTTCTACTTTTGTAGATTTTTATCTTTAATCCATGGTGGTCAGACAGGATGGAAGGGGTTATATCATTTTTCTTTGTATTGTTGAGACATGCTTTGTGTCTGAATAAACATGTGGCCAGTTTTCAAGAAAGTTTCATGGGGTCCTGAGAAAAAGGTATAATTTTGTGTTTGGGGTAAATATTTTGTAAACATTTAGTAGGACAATTTAACTTATAATAAAAAGGTATAATTTTGTGTTTGGGGTAAATATTTTGTAAACATTTAGTAGGACAATTTAACTTATAATATGCATTAGCACTATCATTTCTCTGCTTAGGTTTTATTTGTATATCCTGTCTTTTGGAAAGAGTAGAATACTGAGTTCACCTAGTAACGGTGTGTGAGGATCAGTATATAATATGTTATAATATTTTCTTTTTAAAAATTGGTTGTCCTTGTGTTTGGGAAACAAATATGAAAAATTAAAATATCCTCTTGGTGGATGTTTTTTCACTGATGAGTGTGGAGAATCTTTTGCTATCCCTTATGATTAAATTTTGTTTGGAATGTGTTTTTTTTTTCAGTTAGTAATAGCTACAAAAGCTTGTTTCTTTGATACATTTGTTTGGAATATATCTCTTTCCAAGCTTTTCCCCTGAGATGATGTCTATCCTTGATATTAATGTGTTTCTTAGATGCATAAAAAAGAAAAATGGTGTTTTTACCTTTATTCTCTTAGATGCATAAAAAAGAAAAATGGTGTTTTTACCTTTATTCTACTAATATGTTCCTTTTCATTGGTAAATTGAGAATGTTGATATTGAAAGATATCAATGGCCAATGATTGGTGCGGGATAATTTTATTCTGTCAATTATGTTTTAAATAAACGCTGATTGGCCAGGAAGGAAGTATAGGCAGGAAAACCAGACAGGAAGTAAAAATGATACAATGAGAACAGGAGAATTCTGGGAAGGAGGAAGCTGATTCCTTCCAGTTCTGCACAGACCACCGAGGAAGCAGGATGTGACCTGCCAGTTGAAAAACGTACCGACCCATATGGCTATAATAGATCAAAATAATAGGTTAATATAAATTACAAGAACTAATAAGATCCTGAGCTAATGGGCCAATCAGTTTTATAACTTAATGTAGACTCACCGTGTGATTTTCTTTGAGACTTGCAGGCTGTGGGAACCAGGCAGGACAGAAATCCCCACAGCCGGCCCTCATGTTACAAATGATTTTTGATTCCTATTCATATAGACTGCATTAAGATCTTTTATCGTTTAGTTTATGGTGAAATATTCAGGGTCTGTTGTGGTAAGATTGATGGGCTCTAGTAGAGTCATATTTCACTTGATGTTATAGATTTCATTTTTACCTTGAAATCTGGGATTGTGATAATAACTTCACTTATCTTTGTTGAACTGGTGATTTTTCCTTGGTTTCTGTTTCCTCTCTGGTTCTTAGGATAGTGTAGTGACCCTTTAAGGGTACTGATAGGTGTGAGCACTAGGGTTTCAAAAAATGTGGTTTGAGGTGTTGGGAATTGATACTTAGGAATCAGTATGAGTTATGAGGGTGGAGACATTCTCAGGAGGGAGGAAAGAAGAGTGTTCCACTAGGATTTGCTTAGTTATTACCCTGGAAGTGGAAGCAGAGAGCATTAAGAGACTAAAGCAGGAAGTCTGCTTCATAGCTGTGGATGAAACTGGGAGATTGGCTTTGGAGAAATGCAAAAAGGGATAAAGATCTGCAGTTAACCTCTTTGCTTTCTGGGTTAGAGTGGCCTGTGTATTTGAAAGGAATGCATACTGGAGTTGAAGTGGGCTATAGTAAATAGTTGGAGGAGGGAAGTTATCAAGGGATTATCTATATAGTCCCCTCAAGATGAGAGCAGGGAAGAAACCTCAACAGTAGTCTGCTTAAGAACTAGGGATGAGACTGTGGAGCTGAGGGAGGTGGTAAGATCTGCAGTTTGCCTAATTGCTTCCACGATTAGAGTGACCTCTGAATTTCCAGGGAGTGCCTGCTAGACTCAGTATTGTGATTGAGATAAAGCAATGAGTGCAGAAAACAATGTTTGGAGAGGAAGATCTGTCAGATACACTGGAGATGAGTACAGAGAGAAATGGGAGGTTGCAGCAAGTGCTCTGTTGCAGAGCTGGTGGTAAGACTGGGAGATTTGATTTAGAGAAGCAGAGGAAGAGGTGAGCAGTTATCCTACAATGTTCTTTGATTTTCTCTTAATTCTCCGAAGTTCCATTGACCCCACCCTTGCTCTATCCCATGAAGAGTTTTTCAGAGAGAGGAAAGAAATAGTTTCATAGTAAGGGCTGTAATCAAACTCTTACCAGGCACCTTGGTTCATAAACATGCATCTGAGTTTGCTTGCAGTTTGTTAAATGTTAAGAAAATGGAACAGAAATAACAGTATTAGACATGTTATAATTTTGTTGAAAAGATTAAACAAAAGTATATATATATATATATATTAATTGAACTGAACAGTAAGCCATCAGAACTGTGTGAAGACTGTCTGTGAAGCAAGCCCACCTCTAACTGGTACCATTCCCGGATTCATATAAAATGGAATTTCTGGGTGAATTTTAATTTTGGGTATCTATTGTTTTAGTAGTCTAATGGATGGTCACACTTGCTTCTTTAAAATATCTCTTCTCTCCTTTCAGTGTTCCAGTACACGATGATTATTTCAAAACCAAAGGGCAGCATCTCTTACTGGCCCACTCAGCCATGCTCACATAAGTGCAAATTTTACTTGAAAACTAGACCTTTGTTTGCTAAAACTGTATGTTGTTATAGCTGATTGGTGAAGGCATGACAGAGTAGGAAAAAAAACAGAAGCAAATTTAGGGACAAGGAGAGGATTCATGGTCATTTATCTTCTAAGGAAAATTTAAGTCTTCCTGATAATCATTTGGAAAAACTTCCTGGGTTACAAACAAGAACCATCTTAGGAAAAGTGTAAAACTGTTTTATTTTTAGGCACTGTGAGACTAATCATAATTAAAATTAAATGTATCAAAGTAGATAAGAATAAGAAAGAACACATTCATAAAAATATACTTTATGGAAGCCATTTCTCATTAAGCCCTCTTTGAACGGAAACTAATATTATTGAAATAATAAGTAGATTTGCTCTTTTCTTTTAAAAAGCCAGGAAAAGATTTGGACACTAAACCAATGCAGATACCAAAGCCAAAGGAAGCCTGTTAGATTCAGAATAAAGAACACAGGAAAAGTCTTGGAAGAATGCTGAGGAGAAGTAAGGAATGCTTGTTGTTTTTTGTTTGATAGTACATCATAAGACAGATATTTCATTGAAATCAATAAAGAAAGATGAATGCTAAAATAAAGAAAAATATGTTAATTGGGTGTCAATGGATTCTGAAATGAATTCCATGTTTTTGAAAAACCACCATGGGAATGTCATTGTGCTAAGGAACAGAATACAATCCTTCCCCTTCCTACACAAATCTAATGCACTAAAAGTTGAGATTGCACAGATATCACTAAAAGCATAAACAAGCCAAAACCAATAACAACATGAAAACACAACTATACAACCATCCAACAAAACTTTGAAGATGAGAATCAGGTGTCATGGAGCTGAGAAAATCAAGAGATATTGGCAGTAACACAGTTTTATAGAAAGAAGCAGGATTGGGTTTTATTTTTAAGGAAAATTATGGGTCTAATATGAACTATGTCTTAAAATGTCTTAAAGCCCTCTCAAGATGCCATCTGGAACACTAAATCAAACATCATTCATTGACCTGACTCTGAAGACATTCCATGATGAGCTAGGCTGGGATCCATGAGCTTGATGTTTCATAGTAGTTAAGCATATAAAAATAACATACTTGTCTGTAAGCAGCAATGGCATTAAGACATTAATGGAGCTATAAGGATGTTCCCTATGTGACACTCTGCTTACACTTCATTTTGGCAGCCATTCTTCAGTGATTTCCACAAGAGAAGTTTACATGCCCAAAATTTCAGAGTAAAGTACTTGGAGGCCACTAGATAGTGTGTTCAATTGGGACCTTAAAGAATTGATTCCAGTGATCTACACAATGATATCAGAAACCCAAAATCTGTTTTTATAAAGTAATCTAAAAAATGTACACATAATTTTTAACAACCATTTAAACAAAAGAGAGAATGAGAAGTAACACTTTTACTCTCTGACACGATACTGGCCCTGCTGACTTTAAATCTTTTTTAATTCTGGCCTAGACAGTGAATATTTGAGATTTGAAAGCAGAAATATCTCAAGTAGTTCGGTTTTTAAATATTATTATTAAGATATTTAAAGGTGAGAAATGAGAAAGTGTCCCATATTCATTTCTATATTCATAATTTCAGGTGCTTGAAGAGGCACACATGGAAACGGAAAGACAGTACTTAAGATGAGAAAGTATGTTAAAGGCCATACTCCACATCTAAATTCAACCTTGAATCCTGACATGAAGCACAATGTCAAGAGTTTACTTGTCCAGCTAATGCTAAGACCATGTGCTTAGTGAAAAACCAAGACTCAACATTATTCAAAAGGGCATGAAGAAGACAAAGTTAGCCATCTTGAAACATAAACTTTACACTATCAAGTTAAGAGAGCTCCAACAGTATAAAGATAGCACTCAACAAATACTAAAAGATGCTCTAAGAGTGACTTCTGTCTAGTTAGATACAAAGTATAGATCCATGAAAGGCAATTGTCTTATAGAAGGAAATATTGAGAAATGGTGAGACCAACTTTTGGATTTGAGGACATAAAAAAACTTTATATAGGCCAAGAAATAAAGTGAGGTTTAAAAGTCATTGCACCTTTGAGAGCTGGTTAAATTAAAATCTTAGGCATGCCTTTCAGACAGCATAAAAATCTTTGATATTAATGAAAAACTTTCTATTTTATTAATACAAATAGTAATAACTATCAAGAATGTAAGGCTGTGGAGAATATTAAGAGTATATATTAATTCATGAAGTGTTCATGGCAATGCTGCCAGGTCTAAAGTATGAAAAGCTAAAAGCATGCCTGTACAGAGAAGCCCCTGTTATTTAGAGAAGGGAACTAAATGTCTCCTTCAATGCACCAAACACAGACCCCTGGCCTATATATGAAGACTATTAGCTACTTTCTTGTATTATCTTTTTGCTCAAAGACAACTTGGCAGTGTGTGGCAAAAGTAGTCAAAACATCAAGCCTGATAAATAAGTACTGCCAACAATATTTTCTGAGCCTTTAATGTGAACTATCTGTATGTTCCCTGAAAGTGGGTTAGTGAATAGCATTTTGAAATGTATGGCTAGATAACAATGTGAGCATAAAATGGCTGTCCTAAACAAGTAACACGAGAAAAAATTGAAAAACATCTTAGTATAAATTTGAAAAATTACAAATGCTACAGACTTTGATTTTCTAAAATTGAAATAAAAAGTCAGAAAGAAATATATGTGAGGGAATGGATTTTGGTGTGCCAATCAATCCCTGCTACATGAACTCATTTTCCTTTGATTTATGACACATAAGGAAAAAGAATACTTTATAAGGTATATAAAATGCAAATGATGAAGACAAATATTTTGGTAGCAGAATGTTTATGGCATGTGTTCTGTTCTTTCTACCTTATCATATGATATTATTGCTTTATTTATTGACTAGCAATAATGCATTATGTTCCTGACACTGGACTAAGTCACAAACTTGAGAAGAAAACAGTAAAATCTATAACAGTTCCAACCTTGATGGTCTTACTTCACAGACAAAAGCTGTTTCCATTTTATCACCCACTGATGTTGTACTGGTTTTCTACAAAATTCCAACCACCATTATGTAAGTAATTTGTTTCTACCTGTGAATGTTGAATAATAATAAAAATTCCCACATGGAAAGATGACTAAGAAAAATGTGGCTAGTCACAAACATAGAACTCTTACAGTTTTTATCTCAGAGTATAAACTCTTTTACTTGAAAAGTATAAAAACAATCTTTCATGCACCTGAATTCTTGTTAGCGTTATGTGGGATGCTTTGGCAAAACCTATAATGAACAATTCTGATATCCCAGAACTGTGTCTGCCTGAAAGAGCAATGGATACAAACCCATTCCTGCATTTTTTGGCACCAAGTGGGCAATTCTCCAGTAAGCCTAAGAGCCAGAAATTGTCAATTATAAAGAAATGGTTGGCAGACTGAATGAATATTTCTGTGTAATTACCACAGTATCCAGCACCAGAAAACACGGTGGAATCATGCAGACAAATGTTAGTGTCCTTTGCCTGCACAAAACAACCATTTTTACACTGTGAGATATCAATGCCTAACAGAGGTGAATGCAGGATGCAGGCAATTTATTTGCCATCCACATGTGACCAAGATTTTTACTCATCACTGAGCAACAACTGCTTTTGAGGTAAGCATTATTTTCAAAACTTTAACATCTTTGGTTTCTTTCTGAGGTCCTATTTCCTCTAGTTTTATAATAGAGAAAAACAATAGTTAGGATATACTATTAGAAATGGCATGCTATTAGGTCACAGGTCTTTCTGAAGTGCTTTTCGTTTCTCATATATATTGTTTCCTATGTCTTTTATATTATGAGATTTTTTTTTTCTGGAAGCAGGCCTATGTTGCGAATGTATAGGCTAGATTACAAAGAGTAACCCAACCCTCATTGTGAATGTACCATGAGGGACTCAAAACAGTAAACCAGGACTCATTGTACATGTACTACAGAAAACTCACACTTACAGCCTAGATCTCATAGTACAATTACTGTGGGAGGCCCAAAAATATAACACATCATACAAGATGGACAGACATTGTAGCCAAAAGGCAGGAACTCTAGAAATTTGATTTGTATACTATGGGATATGTATGCCACTAACACAGTCACTTGTATAATTGTTCTGTGCATGACTCAAAACACTAAGAACTCATGCTACCTTTTCTGTGGGAGACTCACACTACTAGCACAGCATGCTAGTATCAATGTTCTATGGAAAACTGACACTATTAATGTGGGACACATCGTGGATTTACTGTACAAGATTCATTTTATAAACCAGCACTCATTGTGAATGTACTCTCCATAACTCAAAACTGTAAGCTGGCACTCAGAGCTGCATTGACCTGTGGGAAGCTCACACTTATAAACTATGTCTCATGTATCATGTGATAATCATGTCTGTAATTGAACATTCATTGTGCATGTACTTGGGAGTTACACGTTTGTAATGGAAGACTCATACACTTATACTTACTTTGGGTGCTTATAACACCTCATTCATTGAGAAACTACAATGTGAGATTTCAAACAGTGAGCTCTAATGGTGCATATAGTGTAGAAGCCCCTTGCTTATAAGACTGATTTCATATTTCATGATATATTTTCTGTGGCAGTGCTACACATATAAAATATAACTCATGGTACCCATACTCAGGAGGGATTTTCTGTAGTTCATATCATGGATGATGTAATTTGTACAAAGTTGATGTACTAACACTGCTAACCCAACATTGCTACTGTCAATGTCCTTTGAGTGACTCAAGATATTAAGACAATATTCATTGTGAGTGTACTGTGAGAAGCTTATTTCTACAGCCCAACAAACACCATAAGTGTACACTGGTAGATTATAAATAATAAGCCTACACTTACGGTGCATAAACTTTGGGAGGCTCGTATCTATAGTCCAGCACTCTTTGTGAACATACTGTGCATGACTCAAAACAGTAAGCTGAAACTCATCGTGCATTTTCTGTAAGGAGCTATTGCTTATAAATCAAGACTCATGGACTAGGTAGTGTGTGAACCTCATGTGTGGAACCCAGCACTCATAGTGCATATACTTGGGATAAAAAACAGTTGTAGTGTAGTATTTACATTGTATTTATTTACAGTGGATACTTGCAGCACTCAATGTGAATGTACTCAGAAGATAATGACTGTGACAGAGCATACCTGTGTGCTGATATTTTCTGTACTATGTTCCTGGTTTTAACCTATCACTCATTATGAACTTGCTTTGCTTGATAAAAAAAACAGTAAGCCATCAGTCATGAGGCATGCAATCTGAATGTACACCTTTCAATAGCGTTCATAGGAGGTGTACCGCAAGAGATTCACACAACTAACCTAACACCTGTGGTCCTTGACTATAGAAGATCTGTCTGTGATCAAGCAATTCTTAATACACTGTGTGTGAGTAAAAACAATAAGCCAGCATTCATGGTGCATTTTCTGTGAGATTGTGACTATACACTGGGATTCATGGAGCATGGATTGTGTGACGCTCATTCCTGGACCCAGCATCATAGTACATGTAAACACACGTAACATAGTACACATGTTTCATTTACACACAGTGTGAGGCTTGTGCCTATTAATCAACACTCACTGTGAATATATTGTGCTAGATGCAAAACAGTAAACCTGGATTCATTGTGCATATACTGTGGGAGACTGACACCACTAATCCATCACAATTGTATCAGTAAACGTTAAGTGCCAGAAAACAGAAGGACAACAATCATGGTGCAGTACTGTGTGAGACTCCTGCATATAACCCAACACGCTTTGTTCAAATTTTTGGGAGTCAGACATCTGTAACACATTACAGTGGTAAGTTTATGTTCTTACAGTGGTAAGTTTATGCCTAAAGCTGTCTGCATGTACTTACAGTGGGAGGTTTGTGCCTAAAACGCATTGCGAATGCACATGCTAGTTACATTTCCATAAGGGAACTAAGTCATGTGCTTGTATTTACCATGCAAAGCTCATGCCTATAACACAACACTCATTGTGACTGTAGTATGTTTTATTTGAGACAATTAAGTCAGTACTCAGAAAACATTTACTGTGGTAGAGTCATATCTATAACACATCAAACATGGTACACATTCTGGAGAGGCATTCTTGAAACTCAGGACTCATCATTTATGTATATTGGGAGACTCACACTGCTAACCCAACACACTGTGTCTATGTGTGTGACTCAAAATAATAATATAGCATTTATGATACCTGGACTATGGGATTCTATCTCTTATAATTCAGCATTCATGTGCTTGTACAGTGGCAGATTACAAACAGAAAGTCAGCACTCATGATGCATAATACTGAGAGGGCTCATTTTTATAACCCAGAACTCATTGTGAATGAACTGCATGTGACTCAATTTATAAACAAGTACTCATGCTTCATGTATTTTTGGAAGTTCATACCTATAACACATCTTCCATGGTGTACATATTCTGGAGAAACACACTTGTAAACTAGTCTTTATTATGCAAAACTCATGATTATAATCTGCCATTGATTCTGAATGTACTGTGTGAAACTCAAAGTAGTAAGCCAGAACTCATCATGCGTGTATAAAGGTAGTTCTCAGCCTATATCTGGGTATTCATGGAGCATGAACTGTGTGTGGCTCAAACCTGTAGCCCAACTCTCATAAAGTATGTATTCCTGAGTGTCACACCTGTATTTTCTTGTTTAGAAATTTAAAATAGAAAAACAGCAGTAAACCTTGTAGTAAAAATGAATCATTTTACACTTCACTGCCCTAAAACTATTTCAATATATTTTTAAAGTAAATTTTGCCCATTTTTTAAACAAAAGACTCTGTATTTCCATTTTTTTTCACATAATATGAAAATAGAATAGTCTGCTTGTAAATATTACATGCACCATTCAGGTGGATATTGGTTAAGAGTACATATTTTCCAACACGGAAGTTGGCAGGTCAGAGACATCCTGATAGAAAGGAATTGACTGACTGATCTGCTATTGAATTCAGTTCTTTCTCAGGCTTTTTCAATGTAGCCAGAAGTAAAGTATCTCTTGAGGTCTCCTATAGCTCATCATATCCCTTATTCCTATTTGAAGAAATATTTTTATAATGTAATGTCACCAGTAAGCAACAGGAAACAATTTTCAAGGTTTCTAAGGTAATGAACTGAGATTGCTTTTTAATTATTCAGAATTCTCAAGTAATTATTGTTCTGCTTTAGTGTCCTTCTTTTTTTGTAATGAATACTCATAAAATGTTTATTGTATCTAGTTGAGTCCATAAACAAAATCATTCTTGTGCCTAAATATTATCCAGCCTTTATCTAAAATTAATCTGTAATATAGCTTAGAGTTTCTAAATTGATTTTATTTTCAGAAACCTGTAGTGTTCTTTTCAATGATGTCACAAGAAAATGACCAAAGAAAATTGAAGCACAATAAATAACATCTCAGAGATACATATTAGGGGTTCACCTTAAAGACCAGAAAAGCAAAGCATCGAGCCACTGTCACTTACCTTGACCTCAGTCCAAAGTATGGTGATCCTGTCTCCAGGAGACCTCAGAATGAGACTGAGACTGAAAACTGTATCATCCAGTCAAGCACATTCTCAGAGATTAGTCTGATCCCATGGTCATACACTTCCAGTCCAGTTGGAGTTGGTGAGCTGCCATTAGCTCAGGCACACTGTCTCAGTGGGTGAACCCCTCATAGTCTTGACCTCCTCATTCATATACTCACTCTATCCACTCTTCAACCGGACCTTGAGAGCTCAGTCCAGTGCGCTGATGTGGTTCTCTACCTCTGTTTTCATCTGTAGTTGGATAAAGGTTCTATGATGATGTTTAAGGTAAAAATCAGTCTGACTACAAGGCAAGGCCAGTTCAGGCACCCTCTCCTCTATTGCTCAGAGTCTTAGCTGGGGTCATCTTTTTGGATTTCTGGGAATTTTTCTAGAGCCAGGTTTCTTGCTAACCCTATAATGGCTCCCTCAATCAAGATATCTCTTTTCTTGCTCTCATATCTGTCCTTCCTCCATCTCAACTATCCCATTCCCTCATGATCCCCTCAACCTTCCCCTTCCCCTCTTCCTTCTACTTCCTGCCCAATACTCCCAATTTTGTCAGCCCATCATGTCTGTTTCCAATTCCCAGGTGGGTCTATATATGTTTTTCTTTGGGTTCACCTCATTACTTAGCTTCTCTAGGATCATGAACTATAGGCTCAATGTCCTTTGTTTATGGCTTGTATCCACTTATGAGTGAGTATATACAATATTCATTTTTGTGAGTCTGGGTTACCTAATTCAAGATAGTATTTTTTTAATTCCATCCATTTGAATGCAAAATTCAAGATGTCATTTTTTTAATGATGAGTAGTATTCTAATGTGTAAATGTGCCACATTTTCTTTCTCCATTTTTATGTTGAGGAGCATCTAGATTGTTTCCAGGTTTTGGCTATTACAAATAATGCTGCTATGAACATAGTTGAACAAAATATGTTTTATCATATTTTGGTTATATTCCCAAGAGTGATATTATTGGATCCTGAGGTAAGTTAATTCACAATTTTCTGCAAAACCACCATACAGATTTACAAAGAGGTTGCATAAGTTTGAATTCCCACCAGCAATGGATGAGTGTTCCCTTATTCCATGTCCTCTCTAGCATAAGCTATCATTGGTGTTTTTGATCTTAGCCATTCTAACAGATGTAAGATGGTATATCAGAGTTGTTTTGATTTGTATTTCCCTGATAACTAACAAAGTTGAACATGTCCTTAATTATCTTTTGGCCATTTGAAATTTTTCTGTTGAGAATTCTCTATTTAGTTCAATACACAATATTTTACTTGGGTTATTTAGAATTTTAATGTTGAATTTATTGAGTTCTTTATATATTTTGGAGATCAGTCTTTTGTCTAATGTGGGGTTGTTGAAGATATTCTCCCATTCAGTAGGCTGCCTCTTTGTCTTATTGAGTGTGTCCTTTACTTTGCAGAAGCTTCTAAGTTTCAGGAGGTCCCATTTATTTATTGTTGTTCTTATTGTCTGTGCTACTGGGTTATATGTAGGAAGTGGTCTCCTGTACCCATGTACTGCAGGCTACTTCTCACTTTCTATTCTATCAGGTTCAGTGTGGTCAGATTTGTATTGAGGTCCTTAATCTATTTTGACCTGTGTTTTGTGCATGGCAATAGATATGGATCTATTTTCATTTTATAATTTTATAAGCTCAGGGATCTTTTTTAAAAAAAAGAGGAAAAATTGGATAATGGGATAACAGATGGGCATCTGTGAGTTATGGTTTATAGACAATTACATTGGTATAGATTCTTGTATATTGATACAAAGTTAAATTATATTGAATATTGCATGTATGCATGCTTCTACCTCTGTTTCAAACTTTTTCATGTTGCAGTGTACATTTCTACCTCTGAGCAAGATACTTATACATTGCTTACATTTGGAGGTCATTGTCCTCATTTATTGTACAGTTGTTTATTGCCTTACTCTTTAAGTTAGATAGGCATTAAGAATTATAGATCAATATTCATCTATATTTGTCATATTTATAGTTAGACTAATCATGTTCTTTAGATGCATAGAGGTTATATTCTGTATAGATAGATAATCTTCAACCTCTTCAAAGAGCTATAGAAAATGGCATTTAATTTAACTTAGAGTTCTGTGGTAGTAAGACACAATCACTCCTGGTTACACCAATTTATTCCCGAGAGAATAATGAGCACCAAAGACACTCCAATTGGAGCTTGTCTTTTTCTTGGCAAAACCTGCCTTTGGACTAAAAACTGCCCATACCTCAACCACTGACAAAATACATAGTATCCAGAAATGGATAAGCAGAACTGTAAAATCTTGCCAAGACAATGTAAGATGGTTTTGAAAAGTTTCTTGTTTGCCTTTAAAAATAATTTGTCAGTTACTCTAGGTCTTAGCCAAAATTGGTTGCTTCAATGTTGCAAATGTGATTTTGTGTGATTGCCCTGGTAGCCAGTTGTCTTTGTGATTTGTTGCATGTTTTGAAAGTTGTTTAACTCTACTTCCTAATTACTCAGGTAACAATATTTTCCTTTTCAGATCTTTGATGGGGTTGAAGACTAGATAAATGTAGTTATTTTCCTCTCATGACTTGGTCAAG
>NC_022029.1:29565457-29572158 GCF_000317375.1 Microtus ochrogaster
TAGGTTTAGAACTCTTTTATTTAAACAAAAAAGGAGGGATGTCCTGCAGGAAGGTTTACAGCAAGTAAACCTGTGTACTGAGGTGTGCCTCACAGACTATTTACCCAGATGCAGAAGCACATCTGGACTCTTCTCTCATCCCCCTGTTTTCCACTATGCTAGTCAGATTGTTTTTAGATCTCGTCCCATCTGCCATTCAAGCAGAGAATCCTGGTTTTATAAGTTCCCCCTATAGTGTGGAACAGCAGGCTGCGTTCCCGCCCAGCTCCCGCATGGCTAGCTTTATACCCGAAATAACAACGCAAAATTCGATTCTTTTAAACACTGCCTTGGCCCATTAGCTCTAGCCTCTTACTGGCCAATTCTCACATCTTGATTAACCCATTTCTAATAATGAGTGTAACACCATGAGGTGGTGTCTTACGGGGAAGGATTTTAACCTGTGTCCATCTTGGAGAGGAGAGCTACAGCGCCTGCTTGCCTCAGCTTTCTTTCTCCCAGCATTCTGTTCTGTCTACTCTGCCTACCTAATTTTCTGTCCTATCAGGGCCAAGGCAGTTTCTTTATTAACCAATGAAAGTAACACATAGACCCTCCTCCATCACCCCCTTCATATAAACAATGGTCTATCTCTCATTTCTGAGCCAATGTGAGATTTCTTTTAAGTGCCAGATTTCTCTGCCCATCAATTCCAAAGGTATTACCAACCCTAATTTAAAGCTGTACTACAGAGAAATTGTAATAAAAGACACATGTTATTATTATGAAAACAGACAGCTCGATCAAAGGAACTGAATCAAAGACTGAGAAGTAAATCCACATACTGATGGACATTTAATTTTCAACAAAGAAACCATAATTACACAATGGTTAACAAGAAATCATCTTCAACAAATGAGGCTGGTATAACTGGATATCAACCTGTAATAGCAGGCAAATGGTTTCATATCTATCACACTATATAAAACTCAACTCCAAGTTGGTCAAAGACCTCAACATAAAATCAAATACGCTGAAAATGATAGAAGAGAAAAGGGGGAAAGCTTTGAACACATTAGCACAGGCAATGGCTTTCTAAGAAAATACCAATTCTGCAGACACTAGGGCTGAGACTTAACAAATGGGACCTTATGAAACTGAATAGCTTCTGTAGGGCAAAAAATACTGTCAAACACACAAAATGACAGTTTTTAGGATGAAAACAACACCGAGATTCAATCTTAGACCTCTCAAAATGGCTAAGATCAACAACACAAGTGACATTTAATGCAAGACAGAATGAAGAGCAAGGAGAACATTCCTCCTCTGTTGGTAGGAGTGCAAATTTGTACAACCACTTCGTATATCAATATGAGTGTTTGCCAGAAAATTATGAATGAACCTTCAACAAGAGATAGCTATGCAAACCCTGGGTATATACCCAAAGGACTCAATGCCTTGGGAACATTTTGCTAAACTGTGTCCATAGCAACTTTATTCAAAATAGTGAGAAATGGTAAACAAATAAGCTGTTCCTCAAATGAAGAATGAATAAAGAAAAATAGCTGTTAAAATAATGACATCATGACGTTTTCTATCAAATGCTTGGAACTAGAAAAGATCATCCTGAGTGAGATCATCTAAATCCAGAAATATAAACATGGTACATACTTACTCATAAGCAGATACTAGCAGATCGTTTTAACACGAGGACCGGCTTGTTGGGGTTTCTGTCCCGCTCAGTACCCCATAGCTGGCAAGCCCCAAAGAAAATCACACAGAGTCTACATTAGGTTATAAACTGATTTGTCCATTAGCTCAGTCTTCTTTTTAGCTCTTGTAGCTTATATTAACCCATTATTCTTATGTATGTTAGCCACGTGGTTCGGTACCTTCCTCAGCAGGGTAGCTCACATGCTGCTTCTCAGTGGTCTGGGCTGGAATGGGAGGAATGGGTTCCTCCTTTCCAGCATTCTCCTGTTCTCATCGCCCTGCCTCTACTTCCTGTCTGGTTGACCTGCCTATACTTCCTGCCTGGCCAATCAGTGTTTTATTAAAATACATGATTGATAGAATACAGACAATTCTCTTGCACCAGATAGTAAAGAATAACTATGTAAATCCATAAACTCAGACAAGCAAAGTACCAAAGAGAGTTCATGGGGGAAGCATAAATATCACCATAAAGGGGTAAAAAAAAGTTATTGTACTGGGGAAGGGTTCTGAGTATGGGAACTGGAACAGAAGGGTCAGGAGGAGTGAGGATGGAAAGTACTGGAAGAGACAAGTGGAATATGAGGGCTTCTCTGGGATGAACTAGAAACTCAGCGCAATGGAAACTCCCAGCAATGTTGAGGTTGACCATAACTAGGACTCTTAGGATTGGAGGGGTAGGTGTAGGAGAGTGTATGGAGAAAGTAGGAGGAGAGGAGGGAGTAGAAATTTGGATTGGATTTTTTTAAATTTATTTATTTATTAAAGATTTCTGTCTCTTCCCTGCCACTGCCTCCCATTTTCCTCCCCCTCCCCTAAAAAAGTCCCCCTCCCTTGTCAGCCCAAAGAGCAGCAATGGGTTTTTGATCCTACTGCACGTACTGGCTTTGTGGGAGCCTAGGTAGTTTGGATGCTCACCTCACTAGACCTGGATGGAGGAGGGTGGTCCTTGGATTGGAATTTTTTAATGTAGTAAAATAAAAAAAATAAGTTTAAATAAATGGTGGTCTGAAGAAAACAATGAAATTACCTTGGCTTACCTGCCTTGAGGGGTATGTGTCATGGGTTTGTCAGTCTAGAGTCCATGGCTCCAAGGGCACAATGTGCCTTCCAGCTCTTGAGAGACTGATCCACTCCCTCAGGCGGTGAATCATCCATGCTGCTTTGGTTTTCTCTGTATGTTTCTTTAGAAGTCAAGGAAGTATATAAATTTGACAGGACAACTGATCTTATACATTAATCTTGTGTACTCTGTATGGCTTGTAAAGTTCACTGTATCTGGGCAACTACATCTGTATTGATGTTGGAAATTGCCATTATATTCTGGTTTTGATAAAAGTAAAAAAATATATATTATTTAACACGCATCTTACGTTGATTTTTTCAAGATGATGGTAGACAGTCTGTCATAAAATGGATAGCTGAGTATATGTTAAGCAAAAGAGAAGATTACTATTATGTGATTTTTCTTGAGTAGATATACCCATACATATCTACTCACTCCACAAAGATCACTGATGGCTAAACAGAAAAATGATGCTACAAGTATCTAGCGTGTGAGACACTGTGTTTAGTTGAACTGTTTAAATTAGTATAAATGACTCAAAAGCAGCTATACCAACTTGCAACCCATTACAGTATGAGTAAGCTCCTAAATGCTTGATACCTGTGACTTCCTGTTCAACTTGAGTCATCTTCATTAGTCAAGAATCTCTTTTTTTTTTTTCCAGCAGTTGCCATTGCTTGCTTCTGTAACTTTAGTGAGGAACCTTGTGAATCTGGTTTTAGGAGCTTCCTTAGACTTCTTTGTTTTGTTTAGTTTTTGAGCCATTGAAGTTTCACTGATTCCTGAGTCTTAATAAGCCTCTTCTTGAGGAAGGAATGTTTTGGTTCAGAGGAAAGAAGTATGTAACAAATACAAAGAGAATGTTGATGATAGGGTAGGTGTCAGGTCACAGGCAACATAGAATAAGTCATATACACAGATTAGCATTCCTTCCGTTTTCACTCTCATCAGAAGGAAGAACAAGAGGAAAAGCATATTACTCTAACCTTCGTAAATTCCAGTAATTAGGTATGGTAAGAGTTCTTGACAAATTAACTTTACTATAAAATGCCATGTCTTATGATTGTCCATGATTGTTTTTCTTTGTGTCTTCTTTCTTTCTGTATGGGCTCATCCTCTCCACTCTGCCATCTAATCACCTCTCTCTCTCTCTCTCTCTCTCTCTCTCTCTCTCTCTCTCTCTCTCTCGTGGTCAAGTGATCAGTTTTACCTCTTCACTAAAACAATCTACATTGTACCTGCTGTGATTTATTTTTCCTCCCTTAAATTTTCAACGACCTTAATTCTTGCCCCAGATTCTGCCCCATATTTTTCACTCAGGGAAATGTCTTTCCTTATGTGTAAAGGTCTTATTCTTAATTTTCTTTTTAGGTCCCCTTTTCAAAAGTATCCCATTTTTAGATAGAAGAGGTATTTGAGATTAGCTCAAGTATATTGGGGATTGTGTACATATGACAAAGGAGACTAAAGAATTCTAAGCTAAACAATAAACTCTCACCTAGACCTGGGCAGGGATTGCACAGTGTAAAATAAGTATAGGCAAGTTATTGATGGTGGTTCATAAAACAGAACTCGTGTTCAAATAATACTGTCATAACCTTATACAGACATTATTGCAAACAAAGAGAAAAAAGATATATGCCTAAATATAATTGTAGAATGCATTGCAACTAATCATGGTAGCATATACTTAAATCCTAGTACTCAGGAAGCTTTAATAAAATGATTTTTAGCTTGATGCCAACCTCATGTATAAAGGAAGTTCAAGATAAAACTTTGGCTACGTAAACCATGTGTCAAATGATTAAAAAAAAAGTATACAGCATTAAGACTGAAAACATCTTTTTTTAAAAAAATACACATCTCTGTCAAAATGGAATTTTTTCTATTTAGTATTTTTTTGTCAGTCTAGTCATAAGCACTGTAAATAGGAGATAAAAAATGAAAATAAAAAATTAATTGACAAAGCTAATTTATTAATTTTACTGATTCATGAGAATGTTATGAAGTATCCCCCTTTTCTCTATTCAGGTAGTTTGGTTGAACATGATTGATTGGGAGCCATAGTGGCAGAATAAAGTTTTCTCCCTAGGTATATTTCAAATTACTTACAATGGTTAACATTCAGTCACATATACTCAGGAAAGTATTTACTACTTCCTTTCTGCCTAACATCTCAGCAGCACTTGAAGTACCTGCACAGTGAATTCAGATATGCTGCTTTAAAATTTATGTTTTGTCCATTTATCCCAGAGTCATTTTCCATTTCCTAGATGATTGGTGTAACAGTGCAAGCATTTGGTATTCTGACTGAATGAGAATGAGACAGAATGGCAGCAATTCCATTCCTCTTTTTTTCACAGCTCAGAAGTAAAACTGGCAATGCAGAAAATGTCATAATTCCGATGTGTCAGTCTGAGACGTTTGAGAGTGGCTGTAAGCAGGAAAAGCACAGGCTATTCTAAACCACAGATAAGAACAGAGATGGTAGATCCTGATGTCCAGAGTGACATCTACTGGTATTGACATGTTTACGGCACACCTAAAAAAAAAACCATGTTGGTCTCCTATTCCTTAAATAAAAGCAAGATATATTAGTGTAAAGATACATTGAAGGCCAAGAGTCAGATCAGGACCAGAAGAAGCCTAGGGTTAGCACTTCCCTGATAAATTCAGTGATGATGGGGGTAAATGCCAGAACAGATAAAATGGAGAGAAACTGGAACAATTTTCCACTTCTTTGCTCTTTTTGAAGGGAGTGAATTACCCCAAATCCAAACTCTGGTGTGGGATTTCCCTCTGTATGCTGTAAATATCTTTGGTTGATAAAGAAACTGCTTTGGGCCTATACCATAGCTTTAGCAGAACAGAGCTAGGCAGGTAAAACTAAATGGAATGCTGGGAGAAAGGATGAGGAGTTAGAGAGACACCATGTAGCCCCACCAGAGACAGATGCCCAGACTTTAACTGGTAAGCCACAGTCACATGGCTATACACAGATGAATGGCAATGGGTTAAATTAACATGTAAGAGTTAGTCAATAAGTATGTAGAGCTAATGGGCCCAGTTAATTAGTACAGTTTCTGAGTGATTATTTTGGAGCTAAGTGGCCCAGAATCAATATGCAGTTCTTTGCACCTAAAAAATGGGACCAATGTGCTTGACTAAAATCCACTTAAAACCTGAGAGAAGTTAAACAGGAATTCTAGATACAAAAATATAGAGTGTAACACAGCTTCTTGCTGTTTTCTGGCAGCATGCCACCGCTCCTTTAAGAGAGGTTTTTAGGGAAAAAAAGCCATGCCATTTTGAAATGCTGCCAGCATGACTTCTGGCTCTTTCAGAAGACCGAGCATTTGAGGAATGTGCTACAGCTTGCTGGTGGCACCATGGACCAGCTATGTGTCTATACGTGGGGCATTTTGCTTGGCTCTCAGAGGCAGTGAACAGCTCTGCCAGGTCGGACTTGGTGGGGCAAGCAGGCATTGCCATATTTCCCCTAGCAATGGTGCAGCTTAAGTTTGTAAGAAGTACTTAGTTATTTTAAGAAGTGCTCCTGAACTGTATAGAATTACAGATACACAATAGGACAAATTTAGATGTAAAGACCTCTAAATGGGTCACATTATTGGATAAACGTACATAGGATTGGGATGGAGAAGAAAAGGAGTATAGAGAATTATAAAAAGAAATAAGTGGTTTTTTTTAAAAAAAAACAAGGTTTTATTTTTAACTTTGACAAGAGACAGAGTACAGACAGTCATAGATTAAAGGAGTAAAGATAATGAAATAAATATTAAATTGTAGAAAAAGGAATTGAGTAAAATCAATCCATATAGAGATTGAAATTTCACAGAGAATCTGGATTGTGTATACTGTTGTGTTACCTTTGAACTTTTGACTTTAGAAAGACATTTGATTCTGTGAACTGCTAAGCTAAGCC
>NC_022029.1:29573418-29574803 GCF_000317375.1 Microtus ochrogaster
AACCTTCCTTTTTTATTTAAAGAGAAAAAGAGAGGTGATGTCGGATTTCCCTCTCTATGCTCTGAATAGCATTGGTTAATAAAGGAACTGCTTTGGGTCTATAGCAGAGATATAGGAGAATAGAGCTAGGCAGGAAAAACTAAATGGAATGCTGGGAGAAAGGATAAGGAGTTAGAGAGACAATATGTAGTCCCACCAGAGACAGGAACTGGAACTTTAGCCAGTAAGCCACAGCCATGTGGTCATACACAGATTAATAGCAATTGGTTAAGTCTAAGCCAATAAGAATCTAGAGCTAATGGGCCAAGCAGTGACACAATTTTTGTGTGATTATTTTGGGACTATTGACTGGGAACCAACAAGCAGCTCTCTCTTTATACAAACTATAGCTACTATTTTCTTATCACAAACAAGAACATTTTTCCTTGTGAAAGAGATGTGACAATGTTCAAATATGCTAAAATAGAGCTTAGCTCTGGGCAGTAGTGGTGCATGCTTTTAATCCTAGCACTCAGGAGGCCAAAGCAGGCAGATCTTTGTGAGTTTGAGGAGAGGCTGGTCTACAAGATGTAGTTCCAGGATAGGATTCAAAACTGAAATGAAACCCTGTCTTGAAAAGAAAGTAAGACAGAAAGAAAGAAAAAAAAAGAAAGGAAGGAAGGAAGAAAGAAAGAAAGAATATAAATACTCCTCTAAAATACCTGTAGAGTTGATGAACAACTTAAAATTGGGCACAAAAGAGCAATTATAGCTACAGTTCCTTTATTAAAATATAAGTTTTGCTTGAATTAAAGTAGATTTCTCCATACTGCAAGCAGGAAAGTATTTTCCAAAGTGGTCATATTTTGGGCCCTATTACCTACAAAAATTATGACATATGCTAATCATAGCCCTTCATAAAATTAAACAATAGATATTTTAAAAATATTTTCAATGATGTGACACAATGTAGAATTCCAGGAAGATATAATGGATTTTTATAGTATCTGAAGAGCTCAATACATCATTCACAATCTTTTATCTCTGGGAAGATCAAATCCAGGCTTACCATGCTAGACGTGAGCCAACTGAGACCCACTGATGGTTAGTGATTTCGCCTAGAAAACACTTGAGACATAATAAAGAAAATTCCAGCTGCATGTTTCACTTGAAAGAACATTTCCCAACTGCCTGTTCATGACATTCAGAGGAATGTCAATGTCCCACATGCAGAGGAATTTTTCCTGTTGCTTTTTTTTTTTAGCGAATATTAGCTATGTGTCAGAGGTGTATTTAGATCTTACTGGTATAAGATTCTAGAGGGCTCGGGCGCTGGGACCGAACCCGAATCGGGAGGGCAAAGGGAGGGTGGTAGTTCCTTTGTCTCCATAGCCTGCCTGCAGCGA
>NC_022029.1:29580669-29598077 GCF_000317375.1 Microtus ochrogaster
GTGTGTGTGTGTGTGTTTCATGTGTTCTTCCTAAGTAGGCTTGTCATACTTGAAATAACACTTTTTAGTGCCTTCATTACTACTACTGAATTTCCGATCTTGTTAAGATACATGCATCACATTTCCTTACTATTTTCCTCTGTATTTGTTCCTTAAGCTACAAAGCCTTTTTTCTCCTTTGTGTTCTGCTATGTATTTGTTTATAACAATGACCAATCTTTCTCTGTCTTTCTGTTTTTCTCTCTCTCTATTTCTCTTTCTCTCATGAATTTCAGAAGTATATGGGTCTGTGTTCAGAAATAAAGAAATCAGAGCAGGATATTGAACATTTTCTGATATCACTCTGCCTTATTACCTTGAGAACATGTCTCCCTCAACTGTCAGGGAGGTCAGCTAGCTAGGGAGCTCTGAGGATCTACCTTTCTCTTTCTCACTGGTCCTGGTTTACAGGCATGTGCTGAGGAATGAAACAAAAGTACTCATATGTACAGCACAAGCCATCCCTCTAGTCCCATTAATATTTTCTTCTGCTTTTTTGATCAGTTTTAAGATATTCTCAGTATTTTCAGAAAAGTCCAAAACAGACAACTAGTCCCCTTATTTTATCTCATATTTTGTTTTTATCCTTTAGGCTTTGGTTCCATGTAGATATTTGCAATTCATGACTAATGAATGACAACAGAACACACTGGGATACTTATGTGAAAAGGTAGGCCCTCATCATGTTACTCATTTAACTAATAAATACATTTTAATTGATTACTATGTATCAGCCTCTGAGCTTAGATGCTGGGGATTGTTAATGTGTGAATGTGGGAGTGAGGTTATTATACCATGCAATATTATATCCTAGCACTAGAATCAATAAATGTGAAAAGTATCATGCCAAAAATGAGAAGGCAGCAGCTATTTCATTGCATTTGAAACAGTTTTGAAGGACCAGTTTGAAATCACAAGTATTCAAGTCCAGTAACTTCTAATAAAAATGAAATAGATCTAGGGCAAGGGAGTGAGTATGGCTCCATATGCAGCCTCTCATTCTTGAATAAACCCACACACCCTGGATTCTATGAAACCATTTCTGGGCATGAAAATACAATTTACATGACATTGGAAATTCATTAAGGAGCAGAAACAAAGGTTGTCTAGATTCCCTTACTGCACAAATGTTTCTTTAGAGGAGATGTCAAAAGTAAGAAAACAAATTAGAATAATAAACAAAAGTTGTCTGAAAGAAGAGGCCATTAAATTTTTGCCAAACATGACAGGAAGCTGAGAACTGGAGTCAACAGAGGAGTGTCTACCATTGGCACAGGAAACAGGGAAGAGAGGAATGTGTTTCTTTATTTTAAAGGTGTTAAATAGCATTTTAAAAGGACATACAAACAGGAAAGAGAGAGCTTTTCAAGCCCCTACTCTCTGAGCTGCAGAGGTTTCCAAAGTGCCCCAGAGGTTATCATTTTTCCAATCTCAAACTAAGACAATATAAGATGCACCGAAGAAAAAAAATAAAAATAAAACAAATATCTATCTTAAAGCAGTCACACAATGCACTTACTTCAGTTACAAGGTAAAAGAGGGAGACAGTTTCCAGCTCATGAAGATTCTCAGAAAGGAATCCTTGAGGCTAATAGAAAAGAGGAGTTCTGTCCATCATTTGAACAGAAAGCAAAGTGTATGCATGTCTTAATAGTCAGACATGCACGAAATCTTTTTTCTAAGTAATTGTAACTACAGTCTTGTGGCTGTCCTATAGGCATATTAGTGTACCAGGAAGCAAACAAGTGAAGCATCTCAATATTCAGCTTGCTGGCCTTAGTTCTTTCACAGTTCTTAATAAAAGAATGTGTGGAGCTGAAATCCTTGGCTACATAAAAAGACTCTATATCACACTATCACACTCTCCCTAATGTGTGGAAAGTAGAAGGTACCATCTATTTCCAGGTGTATGTTCATCAGTACTGTGGTAAAATGCAAATGAATTTGTGAGAGAAAGAAAGACAAATGTGGAGACGTATTGAGATCCCTTACATATTATCAACAGCAGAACATTTCCAACATTTCTTCTACAAACTCACTACGTGCTGCAGTTCAAGCTCTTATTTACTTATGAGCTCCTTACTCCAAGCAATTCGATGTTTGACGATGTACAAGAAGAAAAGATATAATGCTAGACTTAGCAATAGCAGATTTTGGAGAAGGAGTTTAGCTAGGGCAGCCAGTAGACCAATCTGATATAAATAGAAATGTCTTATGACCTCAGAAGTTATTGAGGATTCTGAAACAACAATCGAATAAGACACTGACATGAATGCAAACCCCAGGAAAGCTTCATTCCCTACTTAAGATGTTTTAGATTTCTAATTACTTGCAAAGACCCAGGACATGGGTAATAAATGTATTCCAAGAGTAGCTCAAGTCTTTTGGCTAAAACTTGCTGCTGAGACAGTGCAAAAAAACCTACCAAATAAAGTTACAACCTTAAAAGCTATTGCTACTTAAATTGATAAGTCAAACACATATTTGTCTATAAATTTAATTGACTTATCTTGGAACAGTCAAAACTTCCAAAGGTCAATTTAAAAGTAAAAGAAAATAAAAATGCATTTAAAAAAAATTGTACTTGACAAAACTTATGGAAAAGAAATTTGCACAGAGAAAATAAATACAAAATCCTTTTTCTCAATTGTTTTCAGAAATGTAACTTAATCAAGAAGAAAATTTCTTCAATTTATTAAACAAAGAAAGAGAAAGGCTTGGTTGCTAAACACATTAGGAAATGAGTGGGGTTTCAAGATTATAATTCTGGTCAAATATTACTTTTTTATTTCTCATTGGTTTTTAAATGATTCAGGAAAATAGGGAGATGTCTATTAAGAAACTAAGTGGGAAATTACAAGTGTAAGAAACAAGGACTCACCAGAAATAATAGATAAGAAAACAGTCTGGGTACCTGAAGATAATTTTTCAAAACTCAGATGAATTAAAACATCTCTTTCCTGTTTATTATTGGGGGAGGTGTTGCAAGTAGCAGATAGGAAATTCTCTTTTTGTTATTCTGCAAAGCACAGAAATTTTCCAGACAATTTCAGCATTGCACAAATTGCCAAGATCTCTGCAGAAGATCTCTGCAGATCTCTGCAGAAGAGGTCATATACTCATAGACTCAAAATATTAAGCAGGCAGAGTCAAGTCAATAGGAACATCAAACTTGTTTACTGAATATTAAGTGGAGAGGGCATTCTGGTGCGTTTGCACCTGAACTATTTATTGCCTCACTTACAGAGCACACTCTGGTATCAAACTAGTCAAACCATCAATTCCATTAAATATAATTCATAATGATCCACATTAACTTTATGTGTGTGTTTGAGTTTACTGAAGAAGAAAGACAATTAGGGCCGGGCGATGGTGGCACACGCCTTTAATCCCAGCACTCAGGAGGCAGAGGCAGGCGGATCTCTGTGGTCTACAGAGCTAGTTCCAGGACAGGCTCCAAAGCCACAGAGAAACCCTGTCTCGAAAAAAACAACAACAGCAACAACAAAAAAGAAAGATAATTAGGTGAAAAAGTTCCTAACTTTAAAAATAAGCTGAGTCTTGTTGTCCTATAATGACTGCTTTTCTTCTAAGATTTTCACTTTGTATTTCTTTCTTGGCAACTGATGTGTTAGAAAGTATTCACATTATAAGTGAATATGAGGAGGTTTCTAATTAAAAAATGAAATGACACCCTGGGAAGGGAGTTGACCAAAATGACTTCATTGTATTCTTCCAAATCTGACATCCTGTAATTTGGTGTCAGTCATAACTATTGTTCTGAATGGGTCTGACTTGAGAAAACTACACCCACCACTACCACGTGTCTCCTTGTACTTGACCAGCCACTGCTCAGGGACCTGCAGCTGTCCCTTCCCAGGACTGGCTGCTCTCAGGGCCTGCTGACACATGGCCCGCTGCCACCACTTGGGGATCCTGCAGTATTTTTAATTTTACTATTAAAATACTCACTGAAATTTTATTTCTTTTCCTATAATCTTTGAATTTAAAGAACAAATTGCATGCTGTGACTGATTTTATTTAGTTTCTTTTCTTGGGTATCTTTGAAAAGTCAATCCTGGTGTTGAGGATATGCTTCAGTGTGTAAGAGCACTTGTTGCCTTGTATGTCGACTAAAGTTAAATCTGAAGCACTCTATAAAAAAATCCAGATTTGGCTATGTGCTCTTACAATCCCAGTTCTGGTAAACAGGAATAGGTTGATCCTTGCAATTTTCAGTTCAGCCAGCCTAACTGAAAAAATGGACTTCTGGCTCATTAAGTGTTCCTGTCTGAGGGCAATAAAGCATAGAAGACACCCAGCATCTTTCTCAGTTCTCTGCATGTATAGTCAAATGATCGCATGCATGCCCTGCACAAATATACTCAGAGATACAGAAAAAGGTGTTAGTTAGATGATAATGATTATGATACTGATGATGATGGTAGACAGACAGTTAGATGGATAAAGATAGATGATATACAGATAGATAATAGATTATAGCTATATGTTGATAGATGAGAGGTTATTAATGACAGATGTTTGTTTATTTTCTTACCTTGAATGTTTCTGTTAAGTTTAATGTCTCCCAATTTTCTGAGAAATCACCATATTGTTTTCCAAAGTAGCTGTAGAAGTCTACACTCACACCACCATAGAAAGAAAATTCTTCTTGTTTCACATGTTTTTCAGAATTAGCTATCATTTGTTTTTTCTGATCTATCCATTTTGATAGGCATATACAGAAATCTCAGAAACATTTTGATTTCATTTCCCTGATGGATAACAATATTTAACATTTCTTCAAGTTATTATATGCAATTTGAGATTCCTCTGTTGAGAATTCTCTATTTCTGTGCCCAATGTGTCAGAATTAGATTATTTGTTTTTGTGATATCCAGTTTCTTGTGTTATTTATATAATTTGGAGATAAGACCTCTGTCAGATGTAGAGTTGGTGAAAATTTTTGTCCTATTACTTAGACTGGCACTTTGTCTTATTGACATTGTTCTTTGCCTTACAATAGCTTTTAGTTTCATGAGGTCCTATTTATTAATTTTCAACCTTAGTGTCTCTGTGACTAGTATTTTGTTAAGGAATTAGTTTATTGTAGCAATACATCCAAGGCTATTTCTTATATTGGTGTGGATACCATAGCTTAATAAAGAAATTGTCTTAGACTGTGATAGGGCAAAAGAGTAGAGCTAGGTAGGGAAAACTAAACTGGATGCTGGGAGAAAGAAGGAGGAGTTGAGAAGAAGCCATATAACCCCACAAGAGATATATGTTGGAATTTCACACCATAAGCCACAGCCTCATAGTGATGCTCAAATTAATGCAGATAGATTAATTTAAGGTATGAGTTAGCCAGAAATACGCTTAAGCTATTGGCTAAACAGTATTGCAAATAATATTGTTCCTGTGTTATTATTTCAGGCTTAGGCAGCTGGGAACAAACAAGTGGCCTCCAATAACAAATTGGCACTCTAACTTATGCTCCCCAAATCCACATAAATTCTGAGAGGGCTTGGAAAGAAATTCTAGACACTAAAATACAAAGGTTAGCCACATTTGTTTTTTCAGATGGGTTCTGCTTGCTGGCAGCACTCTGCACCTCCTTAAAGAGAGGTCTTCCTGATTCAGCAGTAGCAAAAACAAAAAACAAAAACAAAAATGTTTGCTTTCAAAACAGCACCTTTCTTTGCCTTGCTGCCAACACAAACTCTAGATCTTTCAGTAGGCCACGTATTTAAATGGGTTTTGTGGGCAGCATGCTGCAAGTTACTTGGTAGTAGCATGAGGCCATTTGTTACCAGAGTTGCCGTGGTGAGGACGACTTCAACCCAGCATTCTCAGGGCAGTGAACAAATTTCTGCCATGTTGCACTAGGAGGAGCCAAAAGGCAAAGCAGCCTTAGTACTAGCCAAGCTATTTAATATTTTAAGAAGCGGTCCTGACCAAAAAAGGATTACAGATATACAATAAAAACAAATCCACATGGAAAAGACCTCTAAATGAGTAACAGTGATGGAAAAATGTAAGTCTTGGGAGAAAGAAGAAAAGGAGTATAGAGAGTTATAAAAAGAAGTAAATGGCTTTTTCAAAAGATAAAACAAAGTCTTTATAGAATCAGAGTACAAATAGACATTGATTAAAATAGAGTAAGAAAAATAAGCCATGTAAAGATGTAAAATACACAGAGAGTCTGGATTTTATATATTACTGTGCTTTCTTTGAATTTTTTGACTAGAGAGAGATATTTTATTCTTGGAGCTGCTAACATAAACATAAAGGTGTCTTGACTTCCAAGTTTGGGTCTAAGGATTTGTTGCTTTAGAAAAGAGGTTATTTTTTGTTTCCACAGGGTATAAGAACCTGTGGATTAATTCCAGACTAATAGGGTTTGATGAACTAAGATTCCCCCAAAAGGTTGCTATGAACACCCCAAAATACTTCACCCAAATAAATCAGGCAGCAGTTTGAAAAGAAATACATTAATATTACCAAATGTTGTTTATAAATATTTATTTATATTTAAAGAAGGATATGATATTGAGATTTGCATTGGTATGAATCTTGGTTTATTGATACAAATTTAAGATAAATCTTTTTATATGTATATCTTTGCTCTTGATTAAGGTATTGTGTTTGTGCAGCTCATTTTAAAATGTAATGTATAATTAAGAAATATATGCTAATAGATAATCATTTATAATAGTCAATTGTAGTCATGTTGGGTTTTATAGATATATAGAGATATATTTCAGATAGATAGGTATTCTTCAGATATTTCAGAGGCCTCCAGAATAAGGCATTTAAAATGTTTCAATAACTTAGAAATTTTTATGACATGAGACACCTCTGTTCCTGGCAGCACCAATTTACTTCAAGAGGATGATGGGCATCAAAAAGGCTCTTTATGGTACTTGATAGCCATTTGGGTAAGAAACTGTTCTTACCTGGACTGCTGAATGCTGTACTGTATGAATTAGACACGCAGAATTCACAGAGAAGTGACTGCTGAATCTGCCTAAAGGTGAGACTATCCTTCAGGGTTCCTATTTCATCAAAGAGCCTGTCAGACATTCTGCAGGTCACAGAAGTAAGTAACTGACAAACTACAAATATAGGCAGGATTGTCTTTGAAAATTCCTGTTTCATAGAAAACTTTGCCAGATACTCTTAGCCAGTAGGCTGAAGATGGGTGCCCACAATGTTACAGAAGAACTTTGGATAATTGTCGAGGCAGTAAGAGATATCTGTCAATTCTAGACTTTTGAAAGTTGTTTACAATGTAATTCTTGTTTACTTAGGTAATATAATATCATTCTGGAGTGTTTGATGGAGTTGAAGAATATATTATTATAGTTTTCCTTAGTTTGATAAAATACAAAATAGATAAAAATATTATAACTGTAATTTTTACTTGATACCTGTTCTGTTGTATGTAATTTTTCTTTGCTAAAGTTAAAAGTTTCCTTTTTATTAAACATAAAAGGGGAGGTTATATGATATTCCCCTCTGTGTGCTAAGAATACCATTGGTTAATAAAGAAACTGTCTTGGCCTGTGGTAGGGCAAAAGAGTAGAGCTAAGTGGGGAAAACTAAACTGAATGCTGGAAATTTACCTGGTAAGCCATGACCTCATGGTGAATATAGATTAGTAGAAATGGGTTAAATCAAGATGTGAGAGTTAGCAAATAAGAGTCTAGAGATAATGAGCCAAGCAGTAATTTAAGGAATCCAGTTTTGTGTGATTATTTCGGGTGTAAGCTAGCTGGGAGGCTGGGACAAAAAGTAGGCATCTCCCCTTCTACAAAAATTATTGAGTTGACTAAAGAGTTTGTGACAATAATATGATATTGTTCAGATGTAGACTGAAACAAATTATTTTAAAGGAATGCAAAAGGGTTTAAATGGTTCAATGAATATAATATATGTTTAAAAAGTCCATCCAGACTAGCAGAAAGGAATATATGAGAACAGAATAACTGCATATTTTCCCTTTAAAACTATAGTTGAACTTGAGAATGAAGTTCTAAGTAAAAGACAAAGGATTGAAATAATACATAAGGAACTTGTTATGGGAAATCAAAGACACTAGAACAGTTAGGAATGTACGAATGGAAAGATTATGAATATCGGATATTAATCTTTAAAGCAGAGGAAGAAAAGAAGATGTAGATATTCATTTATCACTTTGAAATGCCTTCCATTGCTGGAAATATAATTTTGTGCAGGCTTTTACCATCCAATAGGCCAAAAATTACCTCAAGGCAGAAATGCTTCACTAATTTTTTCATATCTCTGACATTATGTTACGTATTCACATTTTGGGGATATTAATGTACCATAAAATTAAATGATGTTACAAATTTCATTCTTATACAAAGTAGCCAAAGAATGTCTCTTGCCCACTCCCACTATGGTGTATTATTAAATCTAAAGTATACAAACCTAGAATAAGCATTTAGAATTCTCTGCAATACTTCATAGCTGAAGGGTTAAATGAAAAGTTGAATAAAAATAAATTGACAATATTCATAACCAGCTAATCCACTTATCAATCATTTATGAAACAATGATGCTGGTTTTATCTGGACAATATGACTGGTGAGATTGTCTACCATTTGGTTTCACATCACAGATCTGGAGATGATCGAACTTGAATGCTTAAGATGACTACACATGAAAAACTTTCTCTCCTTAATGTTGCTCAGGTTAAAAATAATCTCTAATAGACACAAAACATTAAAGTTATAATTTCTTAATATATTTACCTTTAATTGGTTTGTTTTTTTATTCTCTAGTAAATAAAATCTTAAGATATCAATGGAAGATTAAGTAGCTCTAACAGTGGAAGGTAGAAAGAAAAATCCAGTAATCACACAGGGCTTCAGTATGCAAATGTGCATAAAAACTTATAAATACAACATATTTCATTCAGGAAAATATCCTTTCATCAATCACAACATATATAAACTTACAAGTTTCATGATTAGATCTAGTAAATATCTAAATAAGTTTTCAGTAAGGTAGCAGAAAGCAGGCTCCTTAGATGCTCCTTAGATGCCCGCTGTGATTACTCACTGTAGAAAATATCTGTATATGTATGTGATGAGATGAGAGGCTTATCCCATTTACAATTCACTTCTTCTCCCAGTCACAATGAAACATATGACAAATCCAGTGTTTACAATATTTATATTGTAAACTGCGTTCACACGATACTAAGAATTTAAATTCTCTAAACAGAAAATTTATGGCATGTTTGCATTAAGTAGAATATCCTTCAGGCTGCCTTGTTATTTGAAAATGCTGCTCACTGAAGCATACAGGTACACTTTTGTTGGCCTATAGATATCTTTTGCAGAGCAGAACTTATTCAAATAATGAATGATGAACAAAGGTTTTAATTACTATAGCTGAGTGCAAATTAATAGCTGAGGAGAATCCATATGTTCTGTCTGCTTCACATGAAACAATAAAAAAAAACTGTGAAGACATTTCTACAAAAAGAAATAGGACCACCAGAGTTTCCATTTTTAAGATTTTTATAATGCCAATATTTTTGGAAACCAATATTATTTCAAAGGAATGAGTTATTTTCAGCAACATGGATACAACTGGAAATTATTATGTTAACTCAAATATGTTAGAGTAAGACAGTATCACATGATCTCACTTACAGATGAGATAGAAAATCTGAGCTCAGGAATTAACAGAGAAGAATAATGAATTCATACCCACAGAGAGCAGAGTGGTGAGAAAGATAGAAAGAGATAAATATTAAGTTATTGTTAGACAGAAGAATTTTTTTAAGTTGTAAAAGTTTTGTTTACTATTATTTCTTAGCAGTTCAATGACAAATAAGGTGTTATACATTTCAAAAGCCAGTAGAGGGTATTGATTGTTTTCAGTATAAAGAAATGGTTAATCTTGGAGGAGCAGATGTGTTAAAACACGGTTCAAATGTTTGTTATAAAATGAATACATGCACTTAAATACTTAATTAATACATACATTTAAAAATAATATTGGCCTGTTCAGTTTCATAAGGCATTCAGTACCTTAATACAATAATTGATAAAAGTTGAACAAGGATTTTCATAGGGTTATTTCCAAAATTAATTTATAGACCTGAAAATCCCTAAGTCAAACACTCATGAAGTTAGGAACAGGAGACACTTGCTTGTTTCTCTGGGTAAAGGTACCCTAAGGAACTCTTGTCCTGACTGACTACCCAGACCATAAAGTCAACACAGGGTAGAGTGAAGAGAGCAACAGTCCATTTACAAGTTCTTGGGTGCCCTTGGACTCAATAGCATTCCCTAAGAAAGCAATTTACTTACTTTCTTCATATGCCGTGTCTTACCCAAGATTCACCTCAATGAAAACTAGTCCACATAAAATTGCAATTTCTCTTTTTAATGTTTCTATATCTAAATAAAATAATTTCCTATTTGTTTTCATTAAGTGACTTTACATGCTATTTTTAAGTATATAATTCAGATTTTCAGCATTAATTATGAAATATGTTTTAATTTTTGAACAACCAAATTTGCTAATTCTTATTTTTATTATTATTTAGTTTCACATCATTTTTAAACTTTCCTTTATGGGGGTACTACAAGAGTCAGGAGTGAATGTGAAGGGACTGGAAGATGATCAGGATTAGGATGCATGATGTGAAATTACCAAAGAGTCAGTTTTAAAACACAAACAATGGCAGTTTCAACGTCAGTGTTTACAACTCCTTTCTTCCTTTCTTTTCTCTTAACACATGTCACTCTGAATTTTATTTAGTAACATGGCTTGTTTTAAGTAAACTATGAGTTTATTGAAAAAAGGATTTTTATCGTTCCTTTGCTTCCATATCCTTTGTATTAAAATACATGACAGGCACTGATTTTAAATATTTCTTAAATCAATATATCTCAGTCTGTAGTTTGCTGAGAGGACAATGGCGAGTTGAACTCACAGCTAATCCTGTTGAGGTTTTACTCTTAACTCTCATCATTATTTATTTTCAGTATTTTACCTGATATGCAGATTATAAGAGAAATTTCAAAGGTACCAATTGCAGTTAAGCAGTCCTAGAAAAAACTTGAACATAGGTCTGGTACAAAGATCTCTAAAATCATAGTGTTACAAATTTAGAAGTATACTCAGAAAGATATAAAAATTAGTGCAAAAAGAAACTAAGAGACCAGATGGTTCTAAGCATGGTTAAAAAAAAAAGAAACCTTCTTGCAAGGAGTGGCAGGAAATTACTGGTGAAGAGAAAAGGCTGGAACACAGCCTACGAAAGAGTTGAGACAATGAGAGGAAGTACCTACAGAGCCATAAAAAGAGTTTCTAATGCAATTATTCATACTTTATTACCTACACATACAACCTTCACAGATCTTTAATTTCAATGGTTGCATATATCTCACATATAAGCAGCAGAATTTCAGCACAACAAGTTAACAGACTTTCATTATCAAATGGAGAGTCAAAGGTCTCACAGTTCAAGTATAAACTTTACTCACCAAAGTTCACTGGAGATATACACCTTACTAGATTTGGCATACAAATGTAAAATATCGCACTTTATTTGGGCACATAGACAGGAAATCTACTAAATGATATATGAGAATGTGAAAGAACAAACAAAAGCCCCCCTCCCCTGAAAAGATAAGCTCTAATGTATTATTTCTGATATGGAGATTGTGGATCAGATATATTATCTTTTTAAAGTCAACATGGAAAATTTTCCTTGCCTTGAAAACATTAATTCTTGGATGATAGAAACTAAATCAGCAAACAGAATGCTATTCATTTGACAGGAAATAAATGAAAACAAAGATGCTCATCTTTGACATTTGTGAAAATGAAGAAGCTGCAATCTTAAATTTTTAATGCAGACTCTGTAAAGTTTCTATGTATTTGTCATTATTTGTGGATTGACTGTACACAGCAATTATTTTCAAAAGCAACAGCAGGAAGCAAAAAGGGAAAGCAGGAAGCAAGGTTCTGCATATTGTGCAGCCTTTCAGATGAGAGACAAAATACAGAAGTTATAAACAGAAAGGGGTTTCATGAAGAAAACATGGGACATAATAAAAAAGCAGAAAGAAATTTAAATGTCACAGCAAATGACAACAGCCATGAGTGTCCCAATAGTAAAAGTGTGTAAACAGGACCTCTCTCTACCCATACCTTTCTTTCACATTAATTAATCTGAACCTCCCCTGGTGCTTGAATCCTATGCTGCCGTTTTGCTTGAAATGGCCTGCAGAGGACAGCCTCTGATGAGACTCTATTCATTCCAGTAATCCCTAGTATTTAATTATTCAATTATTATCATTATTTATTAGTTGTTACAGATTTTCAAACTATGTTTTGATCATAATCAACCTCCCCTGCCCCAATTAACTTTATGTCCTCTTTTATATTTTCAAACCCATAAAATCCAGTTTGTGTTTCCTATTTATTCCTGGATTTGTGGCCTTCTACAGCATTACTTATACACCAGTGGATAAATTATTATAGGAAACCTATTTACCATCTCCAAGAAGCAACCAATTGATGATATTTTCTCTTCTAGGGGTGGGATTCTGTGATACACTCCATGGCAAGATTTCTGTATGTCTTGAGCTTACATAAGTCTTATATATGCAGTCACAATCACTCTGTAATAGCCCTGCTGTGACATCATTTTCTGGCCATCAGACAGCAGCTTTTGTTCTTACAATCCTTCCTCCCCTGATTCTGCAATGATCCCTGTGACTTGAGGGTGAGTTGTGATGTAGATGTCCAATTTAGGGCTAAGAATCCCATAGTCTCTTCGTCTCTGCATCTTAACCAGATTGAGTCTCTGCGTTAATCACTGTCTACTAAAAATGTTTGAAAAAATTTAAAAGATGCATTAATCTAATGTTACAACAATAAATCATTAGGAATCCATTTAAAACTTTATCCACATAACAGAATTCTAGTAAGTTATCCCCTAAAGCCTTGCTAATAACAAGTTCTTGGCCCTATAGTATTGCCAGGTAAGTGTTTCATCTTGAGGAGTGGGTCTTAAATACAATCAGAATATGGTTGATTATTCTCATATTTGTGCTACCATTGAACCAGTAGCATGTCGTCCTAGGCCAGTCATCCAAAAGTTTATGGGTTTCAAATTATGGAACTGATGAAGCAATGAGTTTAACTGAAATCATGTCAGCATTTGGCAAGATCAGTTACTTGTCTTAGCTAGGCTTCAATCCTTTGTTGTACCTTTTTTATGAAATCTAATATTGCAATAAGAATTTACAGCCTTCCATTGTCAGGCCACCATACAATATCCATATACCCAACACAAAACCATGGTCACTAAATATCTTCTAGTATTTGCTTCCAGTGAACACATTTTAGGTGGTCTTAATATATTTTGACTACAACCTTAATTCATTGATAACACTTAGGCAGGTCTATGTACATCTATGAAAACTAAAGACTAAGGGATTAAAAATATAAATATGTTATATTTGTATATACACACACAAACTCTCAAATCCAAACTTAAATAGGCTTTCATGCTACAGATTTGAAAGCAAATCAATTTGTTTTGTAAAGAAACAGACAGTAAATATTTTAGCCAATCTGGGATATATGTTCTATATTATGACCATACAGAATTCATACTCAATATGTAAATGAAAGGTCATAACTCTATTCCAATATAACTTTACTAGATAAAAGATTAGAACTAACCCTGACAATAGTTTGCCTTTCATCTTACTTTCCTTTCTTAAATTGTATTTATCTATTTATTTTTTGTCTTGACCTCAGTTTTCCCTCACTCCTCTCCTTCCCTCCCCTTCCCCCACCACCTTCCATGCACCCTCATTTCATTACAATTTTCCATTTCTGTTAAAAAAAAAAGAGGCAGATTTCCCATAGAAATCAATAAAGCAAGGAATATTAAGTTTCAGTAAGACTGAGCACTCCCTTTGTATTAAGGCTGGCAAAGAAAATCTAGTAAAAGGAGTAGGTTCCCAAGTGTCAGCCAAAGTATCAGGAGTAATGCTTGCTACAATTGTTAGAAGTACAACAATTAGTCCAAGCTACACAACTGTCATATATATCTTCAATGTCTAGGTCAGTACCATGAAGACTCCCTGGTTGTTGGTTCATATTCTCTGTGTTCCTATAAATCAGCTTAGAGGTTTCTCTGTGTTTTCCTGTGATGTCCTTGACCCCCTGGATGGCATACGTCACAAAACAATCCCACACCAGTTCAAAATTATGGATAATAAAAGGGTCATTTATTGAAGGGGAAAACTTACAGATCACTGTCCTAGACAACAATCCTCTAAAAAGGAACAGAGTCTAGCAGCTGGAAGTAGGAACTGGAAGCAAGAGAGTGGGCACACAGTTACTGCTGCTTTTTACAGTATAAGAGACCATGCCCAAGAAGGAGGGTATCTTAAAGACTATTGGCTGAAGGAGCAGAATGTGCTCCCATAATACCTCCCCCTTTTGTTTAAATAAGAGAGTTTCAAACCCAATACAAAACTATATACACTAGGAACCGATATCAAGTATAATTAGAATTACAACCAGCGTAAATAATATTAAGCAAGGAACATATGCTTAATGTTTTAAATAAACATTCTATCTTATGGAATCTAAGTCTTTTTTTTTAATTTATTTGCTGATTAAAGATTTCTGTCTCTTCCCTGCCACTGCCTCCCATTTCCCTCCCCCTCCCCCAATTAAGTCCCCCCCAGCCCAAAAAGCAATCAGGGTTCCCTGTCCTGTGGGAATCTAAGTCTTGTATAAGAAAAGGCTTGGCTAGGTCATAAGAATACAGTAACTACAACTATCGAATCTTCAACCACATCTAAGGCCTGAGAATGGAGGTAATATTACTTGAGCAGACAGGAAATACAATCAAATTGATTCCTAAGTGAGCAATATATGATGGAGACAATTAGCTACCTGAACAATCACCCAAAGTCTTAATTTTCAATGTCAAAGCAACCAAACTTTGGCTAAGGCCTATCATAACTAATCGATCATGTTCAGAGGCAGGAAACTTTTCAACAATGCTCTTACTGTGTCTTGGCAAGGTTTGACAGACCTGCTTATCCATTTCCAGATATCATGTAACTTGTCAGTGGTTGAGGTATTGCCAGTTCCATGCCCAAAGGCCAGTTTTGCCAAGAAGAAAACCAGCTCCAAGTGGAGTGTCTTTGGTGCTCAATATTCTCTCAGGAATAGATTGGTGCTCTCAGAAGCAGTCATGTCTCATGTCAACAAAATCCTAAATTATTTAAAAGTAACATTGAACAGATCCTTGAAGTGGTTGAAGATTATCTAGCTAGACAGACTACAATCTCTATATGTTTACAGTACCTAATTGATCTGACTGTATGTACAAAAACATGAACTATTGACATATAATAATTAATACATGTATAAATTAAAGACTACAACTTTGTGTCAGAATATTAAATAATCTGTAAACAAATTAGTAACAAATGAGGACAATGACCTCAAAATGTAAACAATCTATAAGTATCTTGATCAGAGGTAGGAGTAATATATAATGCAACATGAAAATATATCCTAAAAGTTGTATCAATATAAAAAATGTCCTAAACCAAGTTTGAAACATGCATATATACAATCTGACAAAATAACTTTGCATAGGTGTACAAATGTAAACAAAATTAACAAATACAATTTGAACTTGTATCAATATACAAAAACTATGCCAATGTAAATTATCCATAAATAATAGCTCACAAGTATTCACTATATTCCCAATATTTCTATTCCCCCTTTTTTGTGAACAAACATAGTTTTTATCTGAACCCTCTACCTAGTACAAGAAATAATCAACAACCCCTAACCAATGTTCCCAACCCTATGGGCAAACTTTTTTGGGATAGAATTGCTTCCTGCTTTCATGGAGGTGATGTTCTCTTAATGGGATTCGGCAAGAGTAAAGTCATGGTTAAGTTTCAAAATTACTCTGTACTATAATTGCAAACAATTTCTAAGCAATAGATAGGGTTTTTTGTTTGTTTGTTTTTTCAAAGTGCTTATTTGGAGTTCAGCCAGAATGTCATGAGAAGGTGCACCTTTTCAGCAGCTGGAACCAAAAAGCGGTTTTATAGTAGTGCTGTCTACATCATCGTGTCACCTAAACTAGGTTGAGTGGTTGTTGTGGGGCCCAATATTCTTCCTAGAAACTTCAAAGATTATTGCTGGAGTAGCATCTGTAGGAAAATCTATTGTTCATTGTGGAAAACTTAAATATCATTCATGTGAACATACATTCAATGAAGAATACAACAAATATCCAGGGTCTCTTAGAGTTTTGATGACATGTAGTTTTCCTGAAAAGAGAAGAGCAGAACTCTGCCCCTCCCCTATATTTCATTCCTTACCACCTGTATGGTTGTCACCATTGTGGATGAGCTGGCATTTTTTTTGTTTCAATAGGTTTTTACTTTTCAAAGCAAATTTTTATTAATTTTGACAGTATCCAAAATTTTTCTTCTCCTATGGAAACAAGTGAAACACCTTCCCCAACATAGCACATCTCTTGGTTTCCATTGTGAGGTCAACACATCCTTAAAATATACTGGTTGATTCAATTCAGAAGTTGTTTCCATTATCCAATGCCTCTCTGCTGCTGTTGTACCTTTCTCATTAGCATTAAGGAAATTATAGGCTAGTAAAGCATTATGCAATGTATTTCAGGTTTTATTTTCTATCCCTTTCTCTTCATTCAGTGTATCATATATAGTACGATTTTACGTTTCTATAACTGCCTCACCTGTAGGATTATTTGGTATGCCTGTAATTTGTTCTGTATTATAATAAGCAAAAAATAGCTTCATTTTCTTAGATACATATGATGGACCATTGTTTGTCTTTATTTGTGCAGATATAGCCATGATGGCTATAAATTCCAATAAATGTGTAATTACTGAATCAACCTTTTCTGAGCCCAAAGCAGTTGCCCACTGAAAACCTGGATATATGTCTATAGTGTGGTGTACATATTTTAATTTACCAAATTCTGTAAAGTGAAACACATTCATCAGCCAGATTTTATTCCTTTGAGAACCCTTAGGTTTACTCTTTGCAGGCAATGGTGTTTCCTTATAGAAAGAGGAAGTAGGACACCTCTTTATAATCTCCTTAGCTTGTTGCCATGTAATAGAAAACTCTTTTTGTAAACCTTTGCTATTGACATAATTTTTTAATGAAATTCAGAGGCCTGCAAAGCACTTCCAATCAATACTTGATCAATTTCTATATTACCTTGTGCTAGAGGACCTAGCAGACTCATATGGGATCAGATATGTGTTATGTAC
>NC_022029.1:29599123-29601083 GCF_000317375.1 Microtus ochrogaster
CCATTTAGGCAAGACTTTCTTTACTTCTTCAAACATCCTTTTTAAAGTATCTGCATTTGAATCAGATAACAAAATGTCATCCATGTATGATAGATTATAGACTTAGGAATTTGCTTATATATTATTTCCAATGTCTGGCTGACAAAGTATTGGCACAGGGTGGGGCTCTTGAGCATCCCTGTGGGAGGGTGGCCCATTGATATCTCCTAGTAGGCTGAGCATTATTATAGCTAGGCACTGTGAAGGCAAACTTTTCTCTATTTTTTTTCTTGTAAAGGTATATTGAAGAAACAATCCTTTAAATAAATATGAGAGGCCACCCCTTTGATAATAGAAAAGGCAGAGGAATTCCAGATTATAGAGGGCCAAGAGGTTGAATAACCTCGTTGATAGCTCTAGGATCTGTCACCATTTACCATTTTCCAGATTTCTTTTTAACAACAAATACAGGAGAATTCCAAAGGCTGGTAGATTCTTCTATATGTCGAGTATCTAGTTGTTCTTGTACCAGCTATCTAAAGCCTGCAACTTTTTCTCAGCTATATCCTACTGCTTAACCCATATTTGTTTCTCAGTTAACCATTTTAAAGGTAGAGCTGTTAGTACCTCTGAAAGTTTATCAACTGCTTTTTGTCTTATAAAGCCCAAGTGGCTGGTGTACTTTGTCTATAATATCTACTAATATTTTCTTTGGAAACATAAGTTTTGGGGGCTGCAGGAATGTTAATCAGGGTATTCCATTGCTGCAATAGGTCAAAACACAAAATTCACTGCAGTATTGGCTATATATGGTCTTATTCTTCTTATTTGCCCTCATGGCCCTATGCATTTAACCCATTTTGTGCTTCGTTTTACCTTAGATATGGTAATTCCCAGGAATTGAGCATCTATTTCCTGAAGAGGCCAATTTGGATGTGAAGATTCTGGAGTAATGATACTTACATTTGCACCCATGTCTAATAAGCCTTCAGTAAAAATGACATTTATGTACACTCTTAGCTTTGGTCTTGTTCATTTATAGAAGTCTTCCAGAATATAAGTTTCCTCTGTCTACTGGAGTTTTTGACTCATTATCCAAATTTATCCCAGCATTCAGACCAGTATTGCTTTTTACAACAGGCATTGGATTTTTAATTTCCTGGTGAGACACGTTCTCCACAGTAACTGGGAATGACTGGACATCATTCATCATGGGGGACTGAAAGAGGGCTTCCACAGCATTTCCCAATGGTATTGGGTTTCCTTGTCTATCTTTCATTGACCTACATTCATTGGTCCAATGTTGGCTTTTGCCCTGTCTCCTACATATACCTGAAGGCTGAGTCCTCCTATTTCTGCCATTCCCAGAGGAGGTATTATTCCTAGTAATCCATTGTCTACAATCCCTTCTCAGATGTCCCATTCTATCACAATTAAAACATTTGGTATTTTATGTTTTCTCTTACCATTGGAATTGCTTCTCCTACCCACGATTCAGTACCATAGTCAAGTGTCTCAACATCCATTGGATGCAAGACCCATTCATCCATGGGTGCTGATCTGATCTTTTAAGACCCATGGATCCATTTGCACTCTATTTTGGCATTCTCATAAGCCAAAGATTTAATTATTATACTCTAGCTTCTGGGTCAGTTACAGCCCTAGTTAGTCATATCAAAAAGTTATGCAAAGTTTCTCTCTGAACCTGTTTAACCCTAATATATGATTCATCTCTCTTTCCTAGTTTCTTAATCCTGCCCCAAGTCTCTAAAGCTGCTGTGCTACATAAGGACAAGGTGTGGTCATAAAGATCTTGATCCTGAGGATCAGAGTAAAGTCCTTCACCTAGAATTTGATCTAGGAAAATCTCAGATCCTTTTGCTTTTTCTTGTTGCTCTAAAATTCTCACTTCCTCTTTAAAAAAAAAGCACCTCAAAAGCAATTACAGTCCATTTTCTAAGACTTCTTAGATTAACTGAGC
>NC_022029.1:29601930-29603340 GCF_000317375.1 Microtus ochrogaster
CTAAACATAGCTGTCTCCATTAATCTTTATATCACCATTTGGCTGTGAACTACTGGGTCAAGTTCTATCTGACCATTTGTCTCCAATGGGGATACATGGCTTCTCCCTGACTCTGCCTACTCTCTCACACTCTACACCTCTGTTTAGATTTCCAACCTGGCTTTATTCTGTTAAGCCAATGGCCAAAAGCAGCTTCTTTATTCATTAACCAATAAAATCAACATATATATGATGGACGAGATTGTTTGTACTGGCCACCCAGAACCGAAATAACCTCACAGAAACTATATTAATTAAAACCTTGCTTGGCCCATTAGCTCTAGCTTCTTATTAGCTAACTTTTACATGTTAATTTAATCCATTTCTGTTAATCTGTACATCAGCATGAGGTCATGGCCTACCAACAAAGTTTCAACATGTCAATCTTTGGTAGTGGATCCATGGCATCTCTCTCTGCCTTCCTCCTCCCAGCATTTGTTTCAGTTTCCCCTGCCTAGCTCTGTTCATCTACAGCTCTGCTATAGACCCAAAGCAGTTTCTTTATCAACCAATAAAGTCAAGACATAGACAGAAGGACCTCCAACACCATTTTCTATTTCATGTTTAAACAAAAGGAAGGCTTTAACTTTAACTTAGTAAAATTACATATAACAAAACAGTTATCAAGCAAGAATTGCATTTACAATATTTATATTTACTTTATCTTTTACCATAACTAAGGAAAACTATAATAATAGCTATCTATTCTTCAACTCCATCAAAGACTCCAGAAGGATATTGTATTACCTATATAAACAGGAAGTATATCACTAGCAACTTCCCAGAACTCTAGAATTGACAGAGATGTCTTGCTAACTGAACAGTCACCAAAATTTCTTCTGTACCATTGGGGCATCCAGTCTTTAGCCAGCAGACTCATAGTATCCAGTAGACTTTTCCATGAAGCAGGAAATTTCAAACACATTTCCACCTATATTGCAAGTTTGTCCATCATATTCTTCTATGTTCTGCAAAATGTCTGGCAGACTCTTTCATGAAGCAGAAACCACGAAGGAGAGTCTCACCTTTAGGCAAATTCAGCAATCATTTCTTTGTGGGTTCTGCATGTCCAGGTCAGCAGTCCAGGCAGGAACAGTTTTTTTTCCCAAATGCCTAGCAAACTCCATAAGAGGTCTTTTCAATACCCATCTTCCTCTTGAAGTAGCTTGGTGCTGCCAGGAACAGATGTGTCTTATGTCATGAAAAATCCTAAGTTATTAAAGCATTTGAAGAATACCTATCTAACTGAAATATATCTCTATGCATCTAGAAAATCTAACATGACTACAAGCTTGACTATTATAGAGAATATCTATTAACTTATATTTCTTAATTATACACTACATTTTAAATGAGCTACACAAACACAAT
>NC_022029.1:29604075-29604822 GCF_000317375.1 Microtus ochrogaster
CTTTTTCTTCTCTCTTCTAAACCTATGCACATTTTTAAAACATACTGTGTCTCATTTAGAGGTCTCTGCCATCCGGATTTGGCTTTATTTCATATCTGCAACAATTTTCTGACCAGAAGCACTTCTTAAAATGCTAAGCACTTAAGACTCTTAGCTGCAACATTACTAGGTGAAATATGGTACTACATGCTTGCCCCACCTAGTCCAGCATGGTGGAGCTACTCACACCTCTGAGACCCAGGCACACTGACCCACTTCCATGCACACAGCTGGTCCATGTCAACATTAAGCAAGGTGTAGCACTCTGCTCACAAAACACACTCAAAATTTCTGTAACTTTAACTCCTGTCTGAAAGAGTCGGAGTTCATACCAGCAGTACCCAGAAAGCTGGCATTTTAAAACCACATGGTTTTTATTCTTTTGCTATGACTGAGTTAGAAAAACCTCTCTTAAATGAGCTATGGCATGCTGCCAGCAAGCAGCAAGAAGCTGTGTTAAACTCTCTTTTTTTGTTTTGTGTTTTTGTTTTGTTTGTTTGTTTGTCTAGAATTCCTTTTCAGTCCCTCTTAGGTATTATGAGGATTTAGTTGGCCACAATCTTACAGATTGTAGGATAGAAGGTATTGTTTATACTGGCCCTGCAAATCAAAATAACCACACAGAGAAGATATCAATTAAAACACTGTTTGTCTCATTAGTTCTAGCTTCTTCTTCTTCTTCTTCTTCTTCTTCTTCTTCTTCTTCTT
>NC_022029.1:29610008-29612520 GCF_000317375.1 Microtus ochrogaster
TGTATACATAACAAATAAATAAATAAATATTTTTTAAAAAGAAAAAACAGATTTTTTAACTACATTGCTTCAAATATCTGCACTTCCTCAGTGTATTTTATTTTATTCCCATTTTCATAAGGAATTTTGTTAATTTAGATATCTTCTCTCTACTTTTCAGTTAACTAGACTAAGGGTTTCTCAATTTATTGATTTTTCTCAAAGAATCAACTCATTTTTTTCATTGATTCTATGTGTTTTTGCCAGGTGATACTACTGCATTGAATCTGGTCCTGAGTCTGACTCTTTCATTTTATTCCTTTTGATGAGGTTTTTTTTTATAATTTATTTTATTTTATTTTTAAAAAGAAATAAACTATCTTTTTCATTTTACATACTCATCTCCTCCATCCACGGCACTTTGTATCCACTCCTCAGAGAGAATGATGCACACTGTTTTGAGGAAGGTCCATATATATATGCTAAGCAAGATATCCATACAAAGAGAATGGGTTCCCAAAACGCCTGGCCCTTTATGAACAGAAACAGAGAAGGAGTGGTTGGTGGGGAGCAGGTAAAACCTGGCGTTTTGGGAATGGGGCTATGTTAGAAGGGGCCTTCTAATAACACAGAGGGGTGAAAAGCTGGCTGTTTCATCAGCATCTGCTTATTTAGTGTTGTGGGAATGAGAGCAGAGACTGAGAAGAAGCCATAACAGTTAGTATCAGTTAGTCTGCTATATTGATCTATGACTGAACCAGGAGATTGGATTAGGAGGGTGTTAGGAATATTTTCTAACACAAGCTCTCTGCCAATGCACAATCCCAATGAAGCCAAAGCAAAATAAACCAAATTAAAAGATATCCAGGTATAATTGTACTCCTTCACTCTCAGGTGGCCCTGAGGGGTACAGGAAAGCCACCAACATAACCAACTGGTGAATATTGTCTGAGTTTTCTATCCTACCTGGTTCCCGCATTTGTTAAGTCCCAAAGAAAATAACACAGAGGTCTACATTAGTTATAAACTGACTGGCCCATTAGCTCAGCCTTCTTATTAACTATTACAACTTATATTAGCCCATTATTCTAGTATATATTCTAGCCACATGGCTCAGTACGTTTTTCAGGGCAGGTCACATCTTCCTTCTTCTGTGTCTGGGCACGATGGCAGAGGAATGGGCTTTCCTCTTCCCAGAATTCTCCTGTTCTCATTGCCCCACCTCTACTTCCTGTCTTGTTGTCCCACTTACACTTCCTGTCTGGCTACTGGCCAATCAGTGTTTATTTAAAACATAATTGACAGAATACAGAATTGTCCCATACTAGGGGAAAAGAAGGAAAGCTACGTGTTTATGTTGGGGGAGCAGTTTAAATAGCCTGGCGGAGTGGTCTTGGCATTTCCTGGGTATAGGGTCAAAGTTTGGCAGGCTACCTTGACCATTCTCAGTGAGGGGTCAAGGTTAAAGGGGCACAGGGGCTGGGCCTCCAAAGATGGAGGTCAGAGACCAGGATTTACTGTCCAGAGTGTTTGCTGAGGTTATATTTATGACCAACATTTAAGCTCTCTTTGAAAAATGGAGTGTTGATACAAGTCTGGCTACTTCTTGTGGGATGTGGTCATATGGGGGAGAGGATATCTGGGTGTTGGTTAGTCAATGCTCAGTGAGAGGTGTGTCTGGAAAGGCATTCTCTTTACCATCCTGGAGATGCCAGGCATCTGTTTCTCATGGGAGGTAAGAACACAGGTATCTAGAAGAAAAAATATTGTTATTGCCTATCTTTTTTGTATCACCAAAGATGAGTGTGCCAGAATGAGGAGTAAGTAGGCCCTTCTTGGAAAAATGGAGGGTGATAGGTCCTAACTGTTGGACAGATCAAGAGTCCTGAGTAGGTGCCTGCTTGAGCCTGGAGAGATGGTACCAGAATGGGTGTTCTAGGAGCTTGGCAGCCAAGGGGGGTGGTGAGGATTATCATGCAAGGTCCTGTCCATCAAGGTTTGAAGTGTTTTAATAACTTAGGACTTTTCATGACAATGAGACATGTCTGCTCCTGGCGGCACCAATCTACTTCGAGAGGAAGATGGGCATTAAAGAGGATCCTTATGGAGTTGGATAGCCATTTGGGCAAGAAACTGCTCTTGCCTGGACTGTTGCATAAACTGGACACAGAGAACCTGCAGAGAGAGGACTGCTGAACTTGCCTAAAGATGAGATGGTCTTTCGGGGTTCCTAACTCATGACAGAGTCTGTGAGACATTCTACAGGATACAGCAGAAAGTGACTGAACTGTCTTTGGAATTTCCTGCTTGATAAAAATGTCTGCCGGATACTATGGGCCTGTAGGACAAAGATGGATGCCCCAACAATGCAGAGGAACTTTGGGTGACTGTCCAGGCAGAGAGATGTCTCTGTCATTTCTAGAGTTTTCTTATTTCTTGTTTACTTAGGTAATATTATATCCTTCTGGAGTCTTTGATGGAGTTAAAAAATGGATAGGTAGTTATAGTTTTCCATTGTTATGATAAAAGATAA
>NC_022029.1:29612620-29615777 GCF_000317375.1 Microtus ochrogaster
TTTATTGCTACTAGTATTGTCTCTGCTACTAGTGTTCTATTTAGAAAGTTGCCTAATATACCATTGCATATAAGGCTATCTACCACTTTTCTTTTAACCATGTTCAGTGTAATTGGATTTCTGTTGAATTCTTTGATTCAGATTTATTTAGGATTGAATTTTATGCAGCGTGATATGGATCTATTCTCATTTTTCTACTTGATGACAACCAGTTATAACAGTTTTATTAGTTTAAGATGTTTTTTTTTTCCATTGCATAATTTTGGGTTCTTTGCCAAAAATCAGGTGGATAAATTTATGTAGGAGTCATCAGTTCAATTGGTCCATATGTCTGTATTGATACAAACACCATGTTCCTTTTAATCACTATAACTATGTAATAGAACTTGAGGTCAGAAGTGTTGATACCTTCAGCAGTTTTTTATTGTTTTATTTTATGTTTTTTGATTTTATATAGCATTATTTTAGCTGTTCTAGGTTTTTTGGTTTTTCATATGAAGTTGAATATTATTCCATAAGGGTAGGTAACAATCTGTGTTGCAATTTTAATGGGGTTGTTTTCAATCTGAATATTGATCTTGGTAAGATATTTACTTTTGATATATTAATCCTATAGATCCATGAGCATCTTTCCATCTTCTCATATATTCCTTAATTTTGTCTTCAAAGATTTGAAAATGTTGTATTATAGGTCTTTAACTTGCTTCATTCGAATTGCCCAAATATATTTTACATTGTTTTTGGTTTTGTGAAGAATATTGTTACCCTGGTTTCTTTCTCACCCTTTTGTCATTTGTTTATTAGAGTGTTACTATCATATCCCACCACTTTGCTAAAGGAATTTTGTCATCTGTAGGGGGTCCCTGGTAGAATTTTGTTGGTTCATTTATGTATACTATTATGTCATTTGCAAATAGTGATACTCTGATTTATTTTCCATTTTATATCCCCTTGATTTTTTCTTTGTCTCATTGCTCTAGCAATAACTTATAGTACTTTATTGAATACATATGAAAAGAGAGGTCATCCTTTTCTTGTTCCTGATTTTCGTAGAATTACTTTTGAGTTTCTTTTCATTTAATTTGATGTTATCTTTTGGCTCACTGCATATTGCTTTTATTAAATTTAGGCTTATTGCTTGTATTTCTGATCTTTCTAAGACTTTTATTTCAAAGGGATGCTGGATTTTGAAAAAGACTTTTTCAGTATCTAAGTAGGTGACCATGTAGATTTTTTTCATTAGTTTGTTTTCATACTTAAATGAATTGGCATATTTTTGCATGTTGAACCATCCCTGCATCTCTGAGATAAATCCTACTTGATCATAGTCAATGATCTTTGTTATATGCTCATGGATCTGGCTTGATCAGTATTTTATTGAATAATTTTTTCATCAGGTTTAATGAGGGAAATTTGTCTGTAATTCTCTTTCTTTGTTTCATCTTTGTGTAGTTTGGGTATGAGAAAAACTGTGGCCTAATAAAAAGAATTTGACAATGTTCCTTCTGTTTCTATTGTGTGAAATAGTTTGATGAATATTGGTATTAGCTCTCCTTTGAAAGTATTATAAAATGTCCTGCTAAAATCCTCTGGTCTTGGACTTTTCTTTCTTATTTGTTTTATTTTTTTCTTCTGGTTGGGTGACTTTTTAATAACAACTTATGTTGCCTTAGGAATTAAGGGTCTATTTAAATTGCTTATTTGATTTTTACTTAATTTGAGTATGTAATATATATTATTATTGCTGCATTTCTTTTAGGTTTTCCAATTTTGTTGAAAACGGGTTTTGAAGTATCACAATGATTGTCTAGATTTTCTCCATGTTTGTTATGTCCTTTTGTTCATTTCAGATTTTGTTCAGTTGGATAGTCTCCCTCTGCCTTTTAATTAGTTTGAACAAGGGATTGTCTGTCATGTTGATTTTCTCACAGAACCAACACCCTTTTTTAATTGATTCCTTGTATTGTTCTCATTCTTTCTATTTTATTGATGTCAATCCTCAGATTGATTGTTGCTTCTGTTCTGCTTTTAGGTGTGCTTTATTCTTTTTGTTCTAGCACTTTCAGATGTGCTACTATGTAACTCATTACAGATGTCTCAAAATTCTTGATGCAGGCAGTTACTGTTATGAGTTTTCACTTGGCAGTGCCTTCATTATTCCCCATGTGTTTTAGTATGTTGTGCATTCATTTAATTAAATTTTAGAAAGTCATTTCTTTATTTCTTCCTTTACCCAATGATAATTTAGCTGGGAGCTGTTCAGTTTCCATGTGTTTGTAGGCTGTTGGCAGTTTGTGTTTTTGTTGAACTCCATCTTTACGTGATAGTAGAGATAGCTTTTTGCATGACAGCTAGGAGGCAGGGAGGAAGGGACCAGAGACAAGATAAAATCTTCTAAAGGATGTTCTTCAGCTTGGCCTTGCCTCCTAAGTTTTCTACCACCTTACTGTCTTCAAAACACAATTGTGTGGGAGATGCCTCATCTTCAAGCTTTAACAGTATATTCAATTTATTTCAAACTTGTATTTTTCAAAATGGTAAATAGAATTTGAAAAAAAAATGTATTTTGGTGTGCTTTATTTTAGTGGAAGTGCTTTAATTTTATCAATTTAAGATGATATGGGTTATAGACTTGCCATAAACTGCCATTATTATGTTGAGGCATAGCACTTCAATCCTTATCTATCCTTAAACTCTCCATAAGTTGCAACATGGAAGAGTATTTGATTTTGTCAAAGACCTTCTTTACTTCTAGTGAGATGATTAGTAGTTATTGTCATTCAATTTGTTTATATGGCTGACTGTGTTTATCTACTTGCTTACATTGTACCATCATTGCATCTCCAGGGTGAAGAAAATTATCTCTTTCTTTTAAATTTTTTCAATTCTAAAGAAAACAGGTTCTAGGGGTTGGAGAGATGGCTCAGAGGTTAAGAGCATTGCCTGCTCTCCCAAAGGTCCTGAGTTCAATTCCCAGCAACCACATGATGGCTCACAACTATCTGTACAAAGGTCTGATGCCCTCTTCTGGCCTGCAGGCATATACACAGACAGAATATTGTATACATAATACGTTGAGAGCTTCTGACACAAACTCCATGAACCTGGAAGTGAAGGCTGGCCCATTGTCTATCTGGATGGTCCATGGGACAAAAAA
>NC_022029.1:29615877-29661170 GCF_000317375.1 Microtus ochrogaster
AGGCTGGAACTAATGGGGCCAGGCAGTGTTTAAAAGAATACAGTTTCCGTGTAATTATTTCGGGTATAAAGCTAGCCATGCAGGCGGCTGGGTGCTGGGGACGCAGCCCTGCCGCTCATATTACTACAAAGGTTCAAGAGATGTAGAAGTTAGCAGTTTGAGGAGTACTATGTCCCCAGGAGAGAGGAGGTGAAGTTCAGGGGCATTAAAATCCAGTGGTGTGGAGGCAGGTAGAAAACTGGTCAACATGTGAATGGAGAAGGGACCATAAAGGCAGAGGTAGTAAAGATACCTTGCCAGTGGAGGAGTTTGGACTAGGAGGTGATGGTTAAGGAGAAAGGGCCATAAAGCATCTCAAAAGGGCTCAGGCCTGTAGGGAAACATGGGGTGGTCCAGAGGCAAGTAAGGGCAATGGGGAAAAGGGAGGAGCAAGATAACCTGAGTTCAATGGAGACGTTGGTTAGCTGTTTTTTGACGAATCCTTTGGCCCTCTCAATCTTTCCCAAGGATTGTGGATGGTAGGGGATGTGGAATTTCCAGGAGACGTTGAGAGCTTCTGACACAAACTCCATGAACCTGGAAGTGAAGGCTGGCCCATTGTCTATCTGGATGGTCCATGGGACAAAAAATCAAGGAATGACATGGTCCAGGAGTACTTGAGCCACCACATCTGTCATTTCCCTCAAGACTAGAAATGCTTCTATCCATCCTGTAAAAGTGCCCACCAGTGTTAAGAGATAACAGAATTTTTAGTCATAACTAGGCATACGGGTGAAATTAAGCTGCCAATCTTCACCCAGTTGGTGTCTTGAAGCTGGTGTATCAACTGACATATATGGAGATCCCCCTGTGAATTGGCCTGGGCACACATCTGGCAAGTGGAGTGAACCTGTAAAATAAAATCTCAGAGATGGGTGGGGTCAAAAAGGAGCTCCAAAAAGCTGAACAAAGCTTTGAGGCCTAAGTGTAAGGTCTGGTGGATGTCTGAAATGATTGTAAATGCCTGGTCTTGGAGAAGGATGAGTGCAGAGGTGGCCTGTTGGGACAGAGACAATGTAGGACTGCAGAGAAGTAGGTCATCCACATACTGGAGGAAAGTGCTAGAACATGTGTCAAAGTTTATGAGATATCAAACCAGACCTTGGCCAAAGAAATGGGGGCTTTCCCAAAAGCCATGGGGGAGAACTGTCCATGTAAACTGTCTGGAGGACAAGGAGTCAGTGTCCTCCCAGGTGAAGGCAAAGAGGAAGTATGAGTCAGGATGTAAAGGGGCAGTAAAGAAGGCATATTTTAGGTCTATTACTGTAAAGTAGGAGATGTTAGGAGGAACATTAGACAGGAAATTGTAAGGGTTAATAACCAGAGGATGAACTGGAATGACTGCCTCATTTACAAGGTGGAGGTCTTGAACCAAGCAGTAAGCATGAGAGGGCTTACTCAGGGGAACACTAGATTGTTGCAAAATGAATCAATAGGAATTAAAAGTCCTTGAAATAGGAGACAGGTAATAATAGGCTTAAGGTCTTCTCAGTGGGTTTTATAAATAGGAAACTGGGGTGTGGAAGGGAAGGATGAAGGGTCTTTAAGGCAAATTAGGGCTTACTGGTTCTGAGTAGGAGTCCAATACTTGGGGATCTACTGGATCAGGGGAAGTAAGGACAGTAGAGTCTGGAGTAGGAATATATGAGGCTGTTAAAGTGAGAAGAAAGTGTGACTCAGGAGAGTGTGTGGGGGCCAAAGTGAGTGTGGTCCTGAAGGAGTTGAGGATATTTTGACCTAGTAAAGATGCTGGGCAAGCAGGTATCACTAAGAAGGAATGAGAAAAAAAAATTGTCCTGCAAGAGTTCAGGGCAGTGGCAAACTTTTAAATAGGGAGGGATGGGTCCCGTCTACCCCCATAACTGAAATTTGTAAGGGTAACCTAAGGCCCAAGTGAGATATTAAAGCAGAATAGTTAGCTCTTATTCCCAAAAGAAACATAATAGACTTACCTGCTACCTGTAGCTTTACCCTAGGCTTGGGTAGGGTTATGGGAAATAACAAGTCTGGGCTATATCAGTCCTCTGCAAGGCTGAGAAGTCCAAATGATGGCTCAGTCTCACTTGCCAATATTGGTGAGGCTGGACCTCTGTGCTATGGCACAGAAGAGGAGCCCACACGGGGGCATTGTGATTTCCAGTGTCCAAGTTGCTGGCAGATAGGGCATGGCCTCATAGGAGGTTCATTGCAATATCATGCCATATGATCATTTAGACCACAGGTGAAGCAGTCTGACAGTGAGGATGACTTAGGCTTGGCTTTGTTGGGATAGAGCCTTGTGGTTGACTTCCCTTGTTCCCCTTCCAGTGACCTTAGGGCAGCTGCTAAGGCCTGAGCCTGCAGACTTGCCGCTTGTTCCAGCCTTGTCTGTAAGGAAGACTGCTTCTTCTCAGGCATTAAAAACATTAAAGGCCAATTTCACCAATTCCTGTATAGGGATTTGGGAACCCTCCTCAGCCTTTTTTAACTTTTTTCTACTATCTGGTGCTCACTGAGAAATAAAATGGGTAGCCAGGATCATGGCTCCCACTGGAGAGGCTGGATCTAACTTAGTATATTGGACCATGGTCTCTTGTAACCAATTTAAAAAAAAATGGATTTTCTTCTGCTGGCTGTGTAATTTCTCAAAGTTTGTCAAAATTAAGTACTTTTTTCTGTGACCATTTCAATAACCTGAAACAGGCAATGAACCATGATGCCTCACCTCTGTCGGCCACTTTGGCCAGGTTGGTAGTCTCAATGTGCTTCTTTGGCTGACATAACCAATTCCTGCACAAGGACCATACTATCTCCCAAGTGAGTCTGGTCTGCATATTGTTTAGCTGCTGTCTGAAATCTACTTTACTCCCCAAAAGTGAGAGTAGAAGCTTGGAAGAAATTGTAGTCATGCCAGGTTAGATCATAGGCCTGGGACAGATAACAAATCTCTTTAATATAAGCAGAAGGATTAGTAGAAAATGAACACAGCTGCCTTTCTATCTGAGAGATATCTGGATAAGAAAAGGGAATATGGACTTTCATTATGCCATTGACTCCCACCACTTCCTGGACAAGGCAAAGATGGATGGAGTTATGGTGAGATCTGGTATGGGAGGAGATGAGGTGAGGATTGGCAGGGAAGATGCAGTAGGAGTGGGAGGTAGGGAGGAAGATGTGTAAGGGAGAATTTGATCTTAAATTTCTGGTTTGGCTAAGGAGGGGGGTAGGTGAAGGTGGGAAAGGAGTGGAAATTGGAGAATGTTGCTCCACAGGAGGGGGTGGGTAATGAGGGTTTGAGGGAGTGGGGAGAGGCTAGTGCTATTGGCTGCCTGGTTCAGCTAGAATTATCAGGGTTCCAATTCCTAGATGATTGCACAAGTGATTGGCATGATTGATTGAAGACAAAGACTATTGTATAGTTTCACAAATTCTTGCTTCTACTGTTAACTAACTAATGCCACCTCAATAAAACTTTCACTAGAGAATCTCCCTACTTCTATGCCAGACACTTGAATCTCTCACAGATTCATTTTTCTTCATTCCCATGTGTATAAAGTCAAGAATCAATAGCTGGATTTATCCATGTGACATGAGCAAAGGTTATTGTCTTATGAATTAACTTTTCTCATCTTCTAAAACATTATATCTTTGACCTTTGTCCTTTTTTATAATCTTGGCTTGCTATGCTTTGTATGTGTGCATGTCTCATAGAATAAAATTTCCACCAGGTAAAAGTTTTTAACTAAATAAACCACGTATTAAGTTTTAAGAATATATTATGATCAGAAACTAAGACCTGCCAGAGCCATTACTGCCTGACATAAAATACAGAGGTAATGCAGGATAATTTGTGGCTTTCTACACAGTGGTGTTTCATCAGTTTAGAACTTACTCAAAGATGACAACAAAACAAATGCCATAAGCAAGCTACTAAAAATTTTCAATAGAATACTAAATAGGTTATGTACACAAATTCAAAATATCACATTTTAATGGTTATTATCAGCTTACTTTTCTCACATTTTATGTAATCAGTGGGCAGTATATATATATTCAAAGACTATATGAATTACTTTATGATAGTTGTTTATTGTTCCTCATATTTTGCTAAATATCTGAACTGTGCTAAATACTATAGGCAAATGGCCTTAACAACTATTTTAGGTACAGCACTAGTTTCTATTTTTAGTTGTGTGAAACTGAGCCCTTAGGCAGCCTCAATGATGATGGCAAGAGATTATACTGATGTGATGAAATTCTGCTTGCTGGGATTTGCTTTCTGAACAGGTTTTTACTACTTGTTGGGAGTAATTTAAGTCAGTAAAGCAAAAATATTCCTAAAGCTTAGCTATTTCTGAATCACAGCATTATAATGTCCTATATGTCATCATTTTTTGAAGAAAGAATGAAATTAGAGCAAAATGCTCAACTCCTTTACATGGAAAGCCAAACTTCTAAATGACATTTGTATTTAATGAAAGAGCATTATTAATGCTGTCTTTCCAGGATGGTCAATCAGTCATATCTCTCACAAGCCCAGAAGCCTTGCCAGCCCTGTTCTGAAAAGTACAGAACAGACAGAGCAGTAAACCACAGCTTATGGCATTTTTGTCCAGTGTTGTATTTTATGCCATTAATTTCTGCGTAATTTCTGGTCAGTGTTCTTGGACTATCCTCTGTTCACCTATACCTAAATAGTAAGACAAAATTAGAAATTGGATTTTTTAAATCTTCCAATATAAGAGCAGTTTTTATTTCAAAAGGAAAAATGCAATATTTAATTATATAGTTTAAAATGTGGATGAAACTTGAGACAACAGTCAGCAAATGCAGAAATTACCCCTGACATAAAAAATATACCATTTCATTTTGATAATGATACTTGTCATTGAAAGGCATTGAAGAAGACAACTAAAAGAAAAGTCAATTTAAATGTTGCTACTTCAAGGTCTTAGAGGCCCCAATTGATCCTAAATTGTTTGAGCAATGGAATCAATGTTACAAAAGCCACTTTTGCTAAAGATACCACATTCTTAAATCATAGAATGTGAAGAAATCAAGTTGTAACAACTTGGAAATTTCATCCCTTCTGGATAGCTTTCAGATTATTAAAAGGTGCTATACACATTGCTAGAGGACAAAAATAATCATCCATCGCACCATCTATCACACTCAACTTTGAAATTTGTGCACTACAATAAAGATTGTCTTGGAAGACATTGTCTACTAGTGCAATACTGGCATATGGGGTTTTCTGGAACATGGTCAAAAGAACAATCCATGACTTTCCTTGTGGGAAAGATATTCTTTTGACTGTGTCCCAACAAAGGTAACTAACTACTTTCTGGTTGGATTTATGTCTATTTTCCTCAATATGAAACACATTTTTTTGGCAAAAGTATAGACCCAAGAACTTATAGATAAACCCAAGAAGAGAATTCACTATTATTATTCTACTAAATAAATATAGTATTAAACCAATAACTAATGATATCATTGTACCCATACAGTAAAGCCTTTCTCCACACTAATCAGAAAATCTCTGTTTTCAATAGATGGTGACCAAGAACAAAGTGACCATCAACTTGACAAGGTGCAGACAATAAGAGACAACAGATTGTTCAGCCTTAAATGGAGCATATACAGGGCAATACATTCTCCAAAGCCTCAGGGATCATTGCAAAAGAGTGACAGAAAGAATGTGAGAGCAGATGCAGTGAATGACTACCAAGAAACACTGTGTGGTGGATTGAAAGAAAATGGACCACAAATAGAGTGGCACTAATAAGAGATGTGGCTTTGTTTGAGTGTATGTGACCTTGGTAAAGGAAGTATGTCACTGTGGAGGAGGACTTTGAGATCTCATATATGTTCAAGCCACATCCAATGTCTCACATCACTTTCTGATGCCTGCAAGTCAAGATGTAGGATATTTGGCTAATTATCCAGTATTATGCATAGCTGTATGCCATCATATCTCACCATGATGATTATATATATATCACCATAATTAAATGTTTTTTCTTCATAAGAGTTGTTTTAAGAGTTTTTATGGTGTATTCTTCACAGGAATAGAAAGCCTAAATAAGACACACTGTTTTCTGGATACAGTAGAACAGCTGTATATATGAATTCAAGGCAGTTGTAACAACATACCCAAGGTCTGTGAAAGGCCAAGCATGGAGGAGTGTTGAACACCAAGTAGCACCATTATTAGTGAAGCTATGAGCAATTTTTGACTGTTCATAGAGGAATGGTTACTTTTCTCTAAGTGTCCGACTTCTGATAAGTTGTCCACATCCAAAAGTAAAGCCATATACACAAGAAGATTTATACAGTAAAAAATTGTCCTGATGGAGAGAAAGTGAAACAAAGTTTGGAGGGAAAGGAAGGTGGTTGTGTTTGAGAAGAGTTGAGAGAAGGAAGATGAATATAATCTGAATGTGTTAGACAAAATTCTCAAAGAACTAAATTTGACAAGTTTCTTTAAATACTTATTGAAAACACAAGAGGAAGAATGAGAGAAAATATTTTCAAACTATTCGCCAAACATGGGATATTATCCAGAATAAGCAACTTAACACTACAACAGGAGGAAAATGAAAAAAAAATAAAATAAACTGAAAAAATTCAGAAACAATCATGGTAGAACAAGCTTATAACCTGGAAGGTCATCTTATACTTCCAGATCATATCCAATCATTGAGAGAAGTCAGGATAGGAAGTCAATGAAGCATTCTGAAGGTAGAAATGTTTTCTATTCCATGAAACATTGTCTCAGATCAGGGATATCAATCATGGCATTAAAGTAAAGCAGGGACTATAGACATACTGCTTGCTGGCTGTATTACACACAACTTAGCTAATTTGTTTAAACAGTCTGGAAATACATGCTTAGGGATGGTGTTACCTGCAGAAGGCTGGATCATCCTCCAAAGTTTTTGATACTTTTCTTTTGCCATGACAAAACACTGTGATCAATATTACTTATAAAGAAAGTAATTTGGTGTTCACAATTGCAGAAGGCAAGTGCATGACCATTATATTCAGAACGTGGCAACAATCAGGCACATAGGCAGAAATAATACTGGAGCAGTAGCTGAAAGCTGTCATCTTTGTGTTTGTATGTTTGTTTGTTTTCTGAGATAGGTTTTCTCAATGTTACTGCCCTGGCTTTTCTGGAACTCTTGTAGACCAGACTGACTTTGAAATCATAAAGGTTTGCCACTTCTGCTTCTAAAGCTTTGAGACTAAAAATATACACTACCATGCCTAGCAAGAACTCATGTCTTAAGACAATAGCCATGAAGTAGACAGTAAACTAACTGGGAATTCTTGAAAGCTCGATGTTCTCTTCTAGTCATATAATTCCTCCAAGAAGTCACAACTCTTAATCTGGCCAAAATATATCTACCAACTGGGGACCAAGTATTCAAACATATGAACTAGTGGGGACCATTCTTATTCAAACTACCATATACCTCAATCAAAAGAATAATAATTTTAGTAATGATAATAATTAATAATTTAATTCCCAGATGTCTGTCCTATGGAAATGTCTATTCTAGATAATTATTCAGTTAAGACTTTCTACTCATGTGATTCTAAACTTTAATTAAAGGTGACTTTGACCTTGATGTTAAGTCCTCAATCTTACTATGGATTGAGGGTTACATGAATATGGTAGAAAGACTGTCAACATCCAACAAATATAAAAAATAAATAAAGACAACAAATAAGAAAAATATAAGCATTTAAATGCATGATTTTAATAAATAGTAATATAAAATCTCTTCCTAACCCTAAAGAATTAAGCACATTGAGTAAAATGATCCATGAGAGAGATTTTTATGAACCCTGACAACTGATTCTTCAAAGCCAGTGAAGCTACCAAGCTACCAGCCACTTTTCCTAAACTAATTCAAGCCCAAAACTACATGAAGATTGCTATATTCCCAGAGTTTCAGGTATTTTCTCTGGCCTATCTTGTCCAGAGCACAAATTCATAATATGCACATGGACCTAGAGCTCTGCGTCTGCAAGCTGAGTAGTCATGAAGCCTTTCTGATTCCCTAGGAATTGAGCATAGCCAAGTGAATACTGACACAACCCCCCTAGGACTATTGAAATATTAAAACCAGAATTATCTTCACCTCAAAAGTACAATATGATATGATATTTCCTCTCTGTATGCTGTGATTACCACTGGTTAATAAAGTGGCTTTGAGCCTATCACAGAGCAGAATAGGGCAAGGTGGGAATTCCAAGCAGATAGAGGAGGAGAACTTAGGCAGAGTCAGTGAGATACAATGTAGCCACCAGAGGGGACAGATGCCAGAATGTTGCCAGTAGGCCATGACCTCATGGTGATGCACAGATTAATAGAAGTGGGTTAATTTAAGATGTAAGAGCTAGCCAGAAATATGCATAAGTTATCTGTCAAGCAGTGTTTTATTTATTTATTTATTTATTTATTTATTTATTTATTTTTATTTATTTATTTTTTTTTTGGTTTTTCGAGACAGGGTTTCTCTGTGGCTTTGGAGCCTGTCCTGGAACTAGCTCTGTAGACCAGGCTGGTCTCGAACTCACAGAGATCCGCCTGCCTCTGCCTCCCGAGTGCTGGGATTAAAGGTGTGCGCCACCATCGCCCAGCTCAAGCAGTGTTTTAAATAACATAGTTTCTGTGTAATTATTTTGAGTCTTTGTGCCCATGAAACAAATGAGCATCCTCTGCCAACAGTACACTGTGACAAAATATCATTTATCTCAGAAAACATAAAGGAATGTAGATTTCTCTGTCAGATACTTTTATTTCTGAACACGCAAATCACTTTTTTATGAATTCCTACATGTAGGCATAATTTATAGCAATCTTGTTTGAAAAGAAAAAATATGTAGAGAATGGAAAACCCCTGCCTTTGAAATCACTGTAAAATTGAAGCTGATATTCAGATTAAACTCTGCCACTTTTGTAATGCATTGATTCTCAATTCAAAATTTTGTGCATATTTTGGTTAGAATTATTTCTGTTGCAAGGGACAAAGCAACCCAATTCAAGTTGACATAAATGAACATAGCCACTTCTTGTAAAAATTTTTAAAAATTATAGATCTTTCCCCCCATATAATGAAAATTTCTCTGGGACTTGGCCTTATCCAGGCTTTTCCTTCCCATTTCCTCTATTTCAAATTCTTTCCAATAGCCATTAATTTTTCAAAATGCCCTAGACTGTCTTTGAAGAAACTACTGTGTCTATTGGAATATGTGCTTGGTAACATATGAATTCAATGGAGGAAAAGTAGGAGACAGACAGTTAGTCAGAAGAAATAAAGACTAAACAAAAAGAAAAGAAAAAGAAAAAGCCTGTAGGTAACTAAAAAATTAGATAGATACTAATTGTGAATCTAAATGAAATTTAATAATGATAATTAAAATGCTTGAGCTTTAAGCTTCATATACAATTGTAAAAGTAGCTGCAGAAGCTAGCATTATTTATGTCACATTTTCTAGCATTTTAGAGGCCAAGGAAGGAAATTACCTGGGATTTGAGGCAAGCCAAAGGCAGAAATTCATTTTTAGTCCAGTCTAGATTACAGGAAATGCTGTCTCAAGATAAAATAAACAAAACAAGAGTTAAACTTGCCTTAAAGACAAAATTAATGTAGCTCTTACATGTCTAGGAGATAAGTCTCACCAACATGAATGCCTAACATATGATATAAATAAGGAGAATACAAATAGACATAATAACATGGAAGCAAGAATGCGCAGGAGTCCTCAAAGAACTACAGTTAACTAAGAAAGCATTTCTCAACCTATGTGCCATGACACCTTTAGGGTTGAAAGGCCCTCTCATAAAGATAGCCTAAGATAATCAGAAAACAGATATTTGCATTAAGATTCATAAGAGTAGTAAATTAAAGTTGTTGAATTAGCAACAAAAATATTTTATACTTCAGGTTCAACATAATATGCAGAACTATATTAAAGGAGTGCAGCCTTAGGAAGGTTATTGTGGTGAACCTCAAGTATAAATATTAAGGAAAACTGAAAATGGGAGAAAGAGTTTTCAGCAGAAAAAAGCGCAATAATTGATTACCCATTTCCAAATGGTCAGCCCTGACCATATTCATGTGAATAACATAAAACAAACTAAATAGGTTGTATTCCTATTTAGGACTATAAATGTAACAACAATTAAACAGAAAGAGGCCCTGAATTTGAAACAGAACAAGAGGTCTTGATGGTAGGGTTTTGAAGGAGGAACAGAAAGAAAGAAATGATGTAATTATATAGTAATCTCAAAAACTAAATACATTTCAAAAATGTAATATTTGAGTCTGGGAAGATTGAAGACCTGGTTTGCAGTTCTGACCCAACCACAGAGGAAGCAAGATGTGACTGCCTCTTTGAATAAGGTACTGAGCCATGTGGCTAACATAGAAAAGAATAATGGACTAATATAAGTTATAAGAGTTAATAAAAAGCCTGAGCTAATGGGCCAATCCATTTATAACTAACGTATACCTCTGTGTTATTTCTTTTAATGGTTGAAAGATCAGGTGGGACAAAAAACCTCAGTCAACAGAATGGTGCCCAATATGGGGCTGACCAAATCTACTTAAAAGTCTGAGAGAGCTTTGGAAGTTATTCTAGACAGAAAAGAATAGAGTTAAGCATAGCTGATTGATAGCAGCATTTCTCAGATGGAATATGCTTGCTAGAGGCAAGCATTCACATTTAGGAGAGGCTTTCTGACTCAGTTTAAGCTATAAAACCTTACAGCTCTTTTAAGCTGTCTTTCCCCCAAACACATAAATGGTGTTGATGAAAAGCTGACCCCATGCTTTTTGGTTTTCAGCATAGTAGGAAAAAAAGCCATGTTGTTTTACAATCCTGGCTTTCTGGGCTGTCCTGACAGCATAAACTCTGACCCTTTCAGGCAGAAATCTGGCTACAGAGTGTTTGAATGTAGTTTGTGAGCAGACTGTTGTGGCTTGCTTGTTGGCAAAGACCTAGAAATGCCATAGAGTTGTTGCAATACACATGGCTATAGCTGGTACCTCTGCCATGAGGCTGGAATCTCAGAAAGTTAAGAAATGGGCTGTATCCAGCCAGCAAAGCCATGCGCTGTAATCCAAGCCATATCACTTAGCAAATTAAAGACTCATATGGTTAGGAAAAGAGAGAGAGATAGTAAAGAAAGATTAAAATATGAAAAAAAAGCTCTAAATGGTTTACGGTATTAAAAAATATATGTAGGCTTGGGAGAAAAAAAAGAGAGTCATGGTGTGTGATGGCACACACCTTTAATCCTAGCACTCAGGAGGCAGGGGAAGGTGGACCTCTGTGAGTTCAAGGACAGCCTGGACTATAGAGGGTATTCCAGGACAGACAAAGATACAAAGAGAACCTGTCTCAAAAAGCCAAAAATTGTAAGTAAAAATAAAAGAATTGAAGGTTAAAATAAAGCAAGTAAAGATGAAAAATACACAGATAGTTGGGATACTGTATGTTATTATGTTCTTTTTTTATTGTTTGAGTGCTGAGAAAGGAGCAACAGCTGCTAAAAGATATTTGTTTATAAATGTTGCTGAACTAATCCAAGATAGGAATTTTGAAAATATCTTGACTTCAAAATTGAAGTCAAAAGATATGTTACTTTGGAGAAGAGGTTTTGCTTTTATTTCCATAGAAAATAAGAGGCTATGGATTTATTCTGAGTTAAGGAAAATCAGGTTTGATCAATGAAGACTACCTGAGTAATCTCTGGTAGAAACAGATGGCCCAAATGTCAGAGTTCTACATCTAGAACAGATTCAAGATGCTGCCTGAGATGATCAAGAATCATCTTGTTAGGATTTGATGATAATTTTAAATCATCTCTAGGTCCCCATAAGATTATCAGTGCTCCCAACCAGTAGGAAGTAGCTGAAAAACTATGCTCACATTCCCAATAAATGGACTATAGATATTTCTCTTTGTTGGTTACAAGTTGTTATGGCCAATGGTCAGGAGAAAAGCTAAACAAAGGATATTAAATTCAGAGTTCTTGCTTTTTTTTTAAAAAAGAGGGGGGAGTGGTATGGGATAATGGTCTGTATTTTGTCAGTTATATTTTAAATAAAAGCTGATTGGCCAGTAGCCAGGCAGGAAGTATAGGCAGGACAACCAGACAGGAAGTAGAGGCAGGTCAATGAGAGCATGAGAATTCTAGGTAGAAGGAAGTCCTGGTCTGTAGTCCTGAGCCAGACACAGAAGAAGCAAGATGTGACTGCCTCACCAAGTAGGTGCCAAGCCATGTGGATAACACAGACAAGAATAATGGGCTAATATAAGTTATAAGAGTTAATAAGAAAAAAATATTAAATCTTCAAACACCTGATCTTTGACGAAGAAGCAAAAATATCAAATGGAAAAAGGAAAGCATATTTAACAAGTGGTTCTTGCATAACTGGATATCAACATGTAGAAGAATGGAAATAGATTTGTATCTATCACCATGCACAAAACTCAAGGCCAAATGGATCAAAGACCTGAACATAATGCTAGCCACATTGAACCTTATAGAAGAGAAAGTGGGAAGTACACTTGAATGCATTGGCACAGGGAACCACTTCCTAAATATAACCCCAGCAGCACAGACACTTAGAGAAAAAAATAATAAATGGGACCTCCTGGCACTGAAAAGCTTCTGTAAAGCAAAGGACATGGTCAACAAGACGAAATGACAGCCTACTGAATGGGAAAAGAACTTCAATAACCCAAAATCAGACAGAGGTCTAATCTCCAAAATATACAAAGAACTCAAGAAATTGGCCACCAAAAGATTATATAATCCAATAAAAAATGGAGTACAGACCTAAACAGAGAACTCTCAACAGAGGAATCTAAAATGGTTGAAAGATACTTAAGGAAATGTCTTTAGTCATCAGAGAAATGCAAATCAAAACAACTCTGAGATTCTATCTTACACCTGTAAGAATGGCCAAGATCAAAAACACTGATGACAATTTATCCTGGAGAGGTTATAGTGAAAAGGGAACACTTCTGCATTCCTGGTGGGAATACAAGCTGGTACAACCCCTTTGGATGTCAGTGTGGTGAATTCTCTGAAAATTAGGAAACAACCTTCCTTAAGACCCAGTAATACCACTTTGGGGTATATATCCAAAGGATGCTCAATCGTGCCACAAAGACATGTGCTCAACTATGTTCATAGCAGCTTTGTTTGTCATAACCAGAACCTGGAAACAATCTAAATGCCCCTCAGTCGAAGAATGGATAAGAAAAATGTGGTTCATTTACACAATGAAGTATTATACAGCAGAAAAAATGACAGTTTAGATTTTGCAGGAAAATGGATAGAGCTAAAAAAAAAACATTATTTGGAGTGAGATAACCCAGATACAGAAAGAAAATTACCACATGTACTGACTCATAGGTGCTTTGTAAACATAAAGCAAAGAAAGCCAGCCTACAAATCACAATCCCAGAGAACTTAGACAACAATATGGACATTAAGAGAGTCTTACGTAGATATAATTGATATGGGAACTAAAATGTAGAAAAAGACAAGATCTCCTGAGTAAATTGGGAGCATGAGGACCTTGGGAGGAGGGTTGAAGCTGGGAAGGGAGAGGCATTAAGGGGAGCAGAGAAAAATGTAGAGCTCAATAAATATCAATAAAAAAAGAGTTAATAAAAAGCCTGAGCTAATGGGCTAATCAGTTTATAGTTAATGTATAACTCTGTGTGATTTCTTTGGGACTTAATGGCTACAGGACCAGGTGGGTCAGAAAACCTCAGTCAACAATATCAAATATATAAATTTAGTTGAACAATTAAGCAGAAACTTATCCTGTATAGCTGTGACCTTGGTACATAGGACCTCTGCCTTCACACTATGTCTATTGCACTGAAAACCCTTCTTACTCAGTCTCACTTAGAATTAAAGTTATCTATTTATAACTTTCTTCTTCATACTTCTGTGTTTTCAAATACTTTGGTCAAGGAGTGCTTTTAATGGTTAATAATAGTTATACTTTAATCAAATAATTAACATCTATTATAATCCTATTAAGTCCTTCACATATAACAAAAATCCATGGTGAACTATTTAATTGTAATAGAACACAGTTCCATAGTGGTGAAGTATCTATGATCATGAAGTTAATATTGTACCAGCCACCAAGTATGTACAGGTGCAATCTAACTTCATCTATTTAAATCTAACTTTTATTTATTTTATTTTCACCAACGATTTTGAAATCTGTGGTCTGTCTCCTGTTTTCATAGTTGGATTTTTGAGAGATAAACTTTCACTTATATTGTTGCATCAGAGAATAAGATAAAGGACATACCACATTGTAGCTACTCAGATGACTATTAAAATTGAATGAAGGAAGAAAGGAAGGAAAACAGAAAATAAGGAAACCGTTTCAATAAGTATTTTTTTGATAAAATATGTATCTCTTAGCATTCTGCATGTTGCTAATCTTTTGACTTTCTGCTACATTTTCTCATTCTTCTCTTTCTCTCTTTTTCCAAAAACAAACATGCAAAAGCACAAAAAATAAAGTTGAGTTGATCATGGACTACAATGGTTATAATGTATAATGTTATAGCCATCATATTTGTTAACATACCTTGTGCTTTTGACAGATACAAATATACTAATGCATGACTTATAATGTGGTTCTATTAGTAAACAATGTATAAATATATATCAAAGATTATTAAAAATAAACAGAAAATTACTCAAATAGCAAAGAAGTTTGATAAGTTAAGACTTTATCTTCTAACTTCAATCAATATGTTTTAAAGTGATGTTCTATTCAATTCTTTCGCAAGAACTTCGTTTTAATGCAAAATCTACATTTCATAATAATGATAATATATGAAACAAATGCATGAAATTATGTCATGAAGTAGACACTCAAAGTGATTAACTCATTCTACTTCTAGATGCTTCCTTTCTTATAAATATAAGCTTAGTAGAAAACATTGATTATTTTAAAGAAGATGCATCTGCAGTATGAGAGAATAGAACCATACTAAACTGAAAGGAATACAAACCCAAGTCTCCATTTCTACTACACTTAAAGCTGTGATTTACACCTGTTTTATTATCATGGATTTCTGCCTCGAAGTCCATCAAATACAGTAAGAAAAGCTTCCATATTGGTAGCAAAACCAAGCCTAAGTATAAAAAAGATTTCAGTCCATAAAGCATTCAACAAAGCTGTGACTATTTAATTAACATGATTTTTTTTAAACTAAAATAGTCCGTTTGGGATGAATGACAAACTATTCTAACTCACAACTTTTCTAATTATAACCCGCACTCTGTTGCCAGCATATTATTCCAATATCTTCCTGCTGGAAATGACACTGGGACTTGTTCATGACGATTTCGAAGCTCAAACTCCTTGAACAACTTTTGAAGATCTATAAATTTTGAATAAATTATGTATGTGGATAATAAATCAAAGTTTCGTATTGCCTTACAGTGGAATATCAATGACATAAAACCTAAAGAAAAACATTGTGTTCCAAAGCCTTTACCTTTTTGAATGTGTGGGCTCTTATAAAAGCTGAAGATATTCTACACTTCAGTACTTTACTGTGACAGATTCAGTTTGAAAAAAAAAATGGCAAGAAGAGCCAAGTTGATAAGTCAAAGAATGTATAATGGAAAACTATAAAAACAGAATTAGATTCGAGCAAATGTTCACTACTTCTCCTCAACTAACTCTGAAATGTTAAGTCCTTCACTAAAAAAATCATTAATGAGACTGCTCTAGGAAATCGGAGCTTGAAGCCCCATGAGAGTTCAAGAAATCAGACAGTAAACATGGAGTTGATTATAAGGACCTGACTTTTAATGCAAACAAACAAGCAAACAGAAAAGACAAGAAACAAGGTCCTTAAGAACACGATATAGCTCAAGAAAGACATGCCACTGAGAAAAAAATTCAGATAGTCTGAAAAAACAAAGTCCTCATAATAATGGAATATATATGCCGTGTATATTCATAATGTGTTTATTGTAATGTGTCTGGCAGAGCAGAAGATATGGAAGGTCCTCCATTTGAAGATATACCAATGGTGAAAATTGACAAGTTTCTGTTCAAATTTTACACATACTTCCAAACTGGATTTATTCCCAAATGATAGAATTCTTAAAATTGTTTAAAATATATCTGTTCAACATTCATGAGAAAATTTTTCAACACAATTTTATTTCTTTTGCAATTAAGCTATTTAATTCAATATTCTTTATGGATGTCTAGCTCAGGGCACACCAACATTAAAGGTAGTTCATTAGCTTGCATAACAACATAAACTGACCGGAAATTTTGTGATTGTTGTCAGGAATATGACCCTTTCTGAAGATAATGAATATTTAGTATGTGTACAACAAACTCATGAAACAATGGTTTCACTGAGTTTAAAGGAAGATCCACAGAGGAGCCCTTAAAGAGACTACTTCTGCTTCCCAGTGACTCATTTGACTCGGTTCCTGTGGAAATGAGTGTTAAGAAAATCTGATAGGTACAATATAGCTAGAATACAAATTTTAATTTTAACTTTTAATTTAAAATTTTTTTTTTAAATTTAATTTTTCTTTTAATTTTTCTGCTGCAGAGACAAAGAGAATATTTTTGTGGCTATATGTGTATCATGAAAGAGTCAAAACCCTTGAGAAGCTCTGTGCTCTTGAGTGCTGTGGACAGACAACCAGGAGTACTGAGTGTGTGTCTGTAAGGAAAAGGGATATATATAAAAGATGGCTGAACAAGATGCTTTTCTGATTTTTTTTTTATCACTCATTAGAGTTCTTACAGTTCTACCTCATATTCAAGGATGCTGTTTCCAAGGAAGCCATGATCAGTATCTATCCCTTTTGTTTGTACTGGCTATCTGGAATTCATTCTCTTTGGAGGTATACCTTGCTCAGTCTGGACATAGCATCAAGGGTCTTAGTCCTGCATAAAAGCAATGTGCTAGAGTTTTCTGACTTCTCATGGATAGCCTTATCTTCTCTGGGGAGTGGATGGGTGTGGGGTAGGAGGGAGAATGAAGTAAGCAGGAGAAGTGAAAGAAGTATGAATTGGTATTGTCACGTAAAATGAGAAAAGATAGTTTCTTAAAAATAAAAATATTTTAAATAAATAACTAAAAATATTAATAAACTTATTATTTTAGTATAGTGGTAGTGATTCTCAACCTTCCAATTGCTGAGATTCTTTAATACAGTTCTTCATGATGTAGTATTCATTTCTATTTCTGAAACTTTCTGGGAGTTCACTATTTGGGGCCATACCAAATGTATGATAACTCTTTGCACACATAATAAACTGGAGTAAATTCAACAAAGTAAACACATAGTGAATTTTGTTAAATAATATAAATTATTATAATTTATAAATATATAATATAAATGATATAAGTAATATTATAGTATAAATCTGGGATGAAATTGGAAATGAGAGTTCGGTCTTGAGTGCTTCTATTATTCTGGGGAACTTTAGATATCACAGAACCTTGAGTTTCTCATTTTATCAAATAAGAATAATGTTACTTGAGCTCATGTGATAACAGGGATAAAACTGTGTTTATGCTCCTGTACAAAGAAGGTTGTATCAGAATTAGGAATCAATGCAGTAATGCAGTATTAGAAATTAAATTGAACATTATACTTTGTGTCCCAGTTACCCCAAGGGAGTATCTTCCTCAGTCTTTACAGGTTAGAGAGTGAGAAAGTTAAAGTTGTTATGTCCCTCGATTCTACATATAACTTTTCCTCAAAATGTAAGACAGAGTAACTGGCTCATGAAAGACATTTCATAATACTGAAATTAATAAGTTCAAAATAGAACAAATAGGAATGATAAGTTTATTGAAGATTAGCATAGTTGGAACCAGATTCTGTCTCAATACACCTTTCATAGACCAACAGAATTCTCAAAAGCAGAGAGTTAGGCGAGTTGCCTTGATGTTAATTGATAATGAGCATCATGACAAGATTTGTTTGAGAAGGGGCTGGAGAGATGGATCAGCAGTTAAGAGCATTGCCTGCTCTTGCAAAGGTCCTGAGTTCAATTCCCAGAAACCACATGGTGGCTCACAACCATCTGTAATGAGGTCTGGTGCCTTCTTCTGTCTTTCAGGCATACACATAGACAGAATATTGTATACATAATAAATAAATGTATGAATAAATAAATATTTTTTTTAAAAGTTTATTGTTTTTTTATTTTCTCCTGTTGGAGGAAAGTCTTTCTACTGTAAACATTAGAAGAGATTTCATCTCTTCAATCACTGCTTCAAGATACTGTCAACTGGGTTTCAACATTTGAAGAGAATCTAATTTCCTTTGTTGTGTCAGTTGATAAGTATATTTAATAAGGTGGAAAGAACATAAGAAATTTAAGTTGCAAGGAAACTGAATGATTTATTTTCTGTTTTGGGGAGAAAAGATTTATGTTCATTCTATATCATCTTTGTTAGTAATTCATTACTACATAATGGATTACTCTAAAATTTAAAACAATTAAAACAGGCTCATTTATTATTTTTAGCAACTTATGGTGAAAGAATCTGAAGAAATTTAACTGAATAGTTCTGATAGAGGTTTTCTTACTAAGTAGCAGTCAAGATCAAACTGGGGCAACAGTCACCTCAGACTCAACCAGGTCTAGAGAATTCACATCCAAGTTCACATGTGTGGTCATTTGCAGGCTTCATTTTTTTCACTGATTTTGTCCAGAGATTTTGCTACATTTTTGTATAGGTGTACAAAGCTATTCATACCATGGAAGTCTACTTGATCCAGAGAGAGTCATAGTATTTCACCTTTACTGCAGTGGAACTTTCCTCCACTGTGGACCACACAAGTGTCTAACAACCAGGGGCAGACCATTGTATATCATCTTGGAGGATGACTACCACTCACACAACTTACAAATAGTATGCAAGAATTAATCAGTAGCAAAACCATAAAGAAATAATTGTAAAGCTCTTGGTTGGAGGACCTAATCAAAAGAAGTACTCCGTTTTTCCACCTTATTTTATTTATTTTACTCTTGAGCAAAATATATTTCCTCTCTCTATTTGTGAATTCTTTATAACTGTATTGCTTAAACTAGTCAGCCTGTTCAATTTTTTATTCATGTTCACAGAGTACATATTTTAGTGAAGAAGACAAGAGACAATTTCTTCACAAGTGTTCACATTTCAAGTTAAGTCTTTCTCAGGAATTCTGCTGATCCCTGGACTGTATAAAATTGTTTTCCTAAGAAAGGCAAACAAAGAAAGGAAAACAAAATCATCTCATGGAAATTATAAGTGATTTACTACAGGGGAGACTATTCTAGTTTATCTTTTCCTAGAATAAAAGAGACTACTTATAGATTAGTCTAATACCTGCCATTATGATGCTTAACAAAATAGCTCCCTAAGTCCAGAGATAACTTTTCCAGTCAGCACTTGGAATTTGAGCTTTAGGAAGGTAATCTGTAAATTTGAGAAATGTAGACTTTACTTTTTCTGAAAGCTCTACATGTACAAACCAAATATTCTTCATTTTATATTTATGAAGGAAGTATAGGGCTATAATATCTTCTTGAGCTGGGTCTGTCTGAACATGATATTGAATGTATGTGGAGAGATGAATCTCACTTTTTTCTCATTACCTGCTGCTGCTTCCTAAATTCTGAGGAGCAATTTTCTGGTTTCTGTTCCTGTCTCTCGAGTTGAGCATCACTACAGATTAAGCATGGATGGTGAGACTATTGCTGCTAGTTAGCTCTTTATTTCTGTAACAAAATGTGAGAGAAAAATAATTAAGTGGCAGATTCCTTTGAGCTCTCAGTGTTTTAGTGTATCTTTACTTGACTGTACTTGACTCTTCTGATTCTAGGCACATGTATGGTGAGGCAGGACACCATTGTTGGTAACCTTTGTGAGTAAAGAAAAGACTGAAAATGGAGCCTGAAATAAGACATTAGCACCAAAGAGCATGCTTTTTTCTATTGATTGATTTTTTCCAATAATGCCCAGCCCACAATTGCCCAATGCTGCTTTATAATGCCATCAATTATGAACTCACAAATCAATTGATGCACTAAAGAATGCAAAACTCTCACAGTTCAATTATATCCAAATAGTCCCACTTTTGAACATTGAATTGAGGATTAGGCTTTTAACACATGAGCCTTGTAATTGATCAGTTCATACCTACACTATAAATTCATGTCTCTATAGCCTATAAGGCAGTATAGATGCATGAATCAATGTACTCTCTGATAAGAATTTCTCATAAATATCTCTATATAATAGAGTTTGCTTACTTAATAAACTTTATATTATTCTAAAAGCTTATAACTGTCTAAATGCATTTATAAAATACAATGAAAACAACTTGAACTATTCTGAAAGAAATAGCACAAAGAGACCACATCTATGAGTCAAAAATAAAGTGTGAAGAAAAGTTGCTACAGATGGGCAACAATTTTGCATCTATCTTTTTTTTATCAGCTTGCCATCTCAATTCAGTATCCAAAACAAAATTACTAACACTAGAGAGTGACAACCAGGCTTAAACAAAGATCAAAATCAGAGCTCTTGATGAAGAGAACACCACTCGATAGTGTTTACATGATGCAAACAAGAACATACGGCTTCAAACTGTTTCTTAAATTGACTTAATTGTAACTCCTAAGAATGAGTCTAAAAGACAATCTAAAATACATCTCATATTAATGTCATTCCCTATCCCTGTACACATAGAAACTTTGAATGTCCTAGCCTACATTTGAGATTAGTGTGGGGTCATATGATTGTGTTTCCACCAGGCAAAGACCTTCTGAGAGTAGATATAGTTTTCCCCTTATCTCTTTATTCACAATGATTTTAGAGGACCATGATTAAGATGGCCATGCCACATAATAGAAGCCACTTACTTGGTTCAGAGAGATGTTTTCAAGCATAACTGCTTAATCTTCATGCAATCCTGACATGAGCAAGAATAAAATTAATGTGTTTTTCCCTGACAAAAATAATAATTATGATCAATGTTGGGTCTACAATTCCACTCACCTTTAGATATTGTTTGATCAGTGGCATATAACTCAGAAAGTCTATAATAGGTAGACTCAATTCTTTGCAGACATTTTTCAACATCTCTTGTCAGCTAGGGTTAATAATCTTGAAGATGAGCATGATGCTGTTAATATACCAATATTAGCTAATGCTTTTTACAACTTACTATGTCTGTCACATTCTAAATGCTTATAGTACACATATAGTATTATACATATAATGCACAATACAAGATTAATTTATATTTAATCTTGAAACTACATTAATTCACTTAAGTATACTTGTCTAAAGTTCAAATGAGGAAACACTGGAGGCAGTCAATCAGTAAAAGGTCTAACTAAAGTAAGATTCAATGATACACTGGACACACAGGACCTGAAGATCCCACTGTGGGATCCAAATATCTGACAAGGGGCAACCTATCATGAAAGGACTTGTAGTCTCCTCTTTCCCACATACCAGACCACACAAAACATATAGGTTACAGAGACCAATAACTTCTACTTGACCCTCCTCCATATACCACTCTAGAGTTTGTTAGAGTCATAGGCATCTGAGAACTTGACCGTTCAACTCAACACAGGTGGGCAAGGAACTTATTATATGAAGTAATAGTGCCTCTCTAAGAGACATATTTTATTGTGGGAAGCAATCAGTGCAGAAATTCTGAACTGATCTGAGTGGAAAGATTGAGTAACTATTGACTACTGAACCCTCGATGGGCATCTTTAGAAACTTCCCCTCAAGGTTCAGAGGACACTGTGTAAAAAAGAGTAGAAAAAATGGAAAAAGTGCAATGGGAAGGAGAGTTAGTGCTGAATATAATCAAGTTATATTTTGTTGATATACCAGGTTGTCAAAGAGTAAACACTTAAAATTTTAAACTAGATTTATATATTCTAATTGCCAATGTGTTGTTCCTAACCTAGGTATTAAACTAGATTTCATGTAAAGATTGATACTCTCGTCTCAGAAGAGCTATCAAATTTTAAACATTGCCAGTTACCTAAATGCTTCAGGATTTCAAATTACATAACATAGTAATGTAATAATAGTGATTATATGATAGCATCCTATTAGGACAACTTATGAGAAAACTGAATCATCTAACTGATACTGGCCTGCAAATCAAAAGAATTATTTTATATGGTGCAGAAATTTTCTTTTAAAATGAGTTTGCAATACACCATAACTCTATGATCCCTTATTGTATTGGTATGTCAATCTGCATAACACATATAAAGTACAAATTAATTTATTTAATTTTAAATGCATGTTGGTTTTCTGAAGTTTATGGTCAGCAAGTTGGGTAAAGTTAATAAAACATAGTAACTATTTCCTCAGAGTAGAAAACAAATTTCACGCGTAATCTATTATAAACTAATGTGATTCAATCACTGACCATATGTTACATTCTAGAAAAAAATCAATAAACACAGTAGGGCTCTGTGCTTGGTTTTCTTTACTATAATAAATCTTTTGGAAAGAAATTTTTTTCATTTTTTTTAGTTGATGAAAAAAAAAATTTCAGCCTCCTCCCCATTTCCCATTTCCCTCCCCCTCCTCCCACACATTGACCCCTCCCCCCACTCCCCTCTCTCCCTTTCCCCCTCCCACTCCATGCCCCCTCCCTCTCGAGAATGAAGAGCAGTCCAGATTCCCTGCCCTGCGGGAAGTCCAAGGTCCTCCCACTTCTATCCAGGTCCAGGAGGGTGAGCATCCAAACAGGCTAGGCTCCCACAAAGCCAGTTCATGTATTAGGATCGAAACCTAGTGCCATTGTCCTTGGCTTCTCATCAGCCTTCATTGTCTGCCATGTTCAGAAAGTCCGTTTTCATCCCATGCTTATTCAGTCCCAGTCCCACTGGCCTTGGTGAGCTCCCAATAAATCAGTTCCACTGTTAACCTTTCAATTAACTCAAATAAAAATTCTATGAGCTTATTTATTTTTTTAAAATACAAAATCACTAGTGTTCTGTTTTAAAATGAAATTCTCTGCCTACCTCAAATATGCTCTATAAGAATCATAAGAATGTAGAATACAAAACAAGGTTCAACATTATCCAATTCACAGAGAAAAATGGGGAAAAATTTTCCTTTTGTATATTTAGACAAAAGAGAATGCCCTTGCAACCTGACTTGTGCCACCACCATGGTTCTGATCCAGTACCCTCATGGCATCATTCTGTTCCATATGCTGCTCTCAGGGAACATTTGAAAACTAAGCCTGAAAAATGTCTTCTGGTAAGCATCACCATACTTCATGAATTTTTGTTACAGTAAAATAAGTTTAAGCAGTCGTGGTGTGAAGAGAGTTTGCTGCTGAAACTATGAAATTGAATTCTGAGAGGAAAAGGTCTCTTTCCAACATGTCTTTTCTTATCATATGAGATAAGTGAGTTCTAGAATGTCATCCTTGTCATCATAAGTCCTGGTAACAGACATCTCTGATCACTCAGATGTTACAGGACTGCCATAAAAAAGAATAGAAAAGGACATTTGAACCTACCTTACATGTCACTCGGTAACCTGAAACACTCCTGTCTGAACACTAACTTCATACAATATTGGACCATTTCCAGTTCTTCTGTTGACCCTATTTTAATAATCAGTGAATTGAACTGCTGTTGTGACAATCAAAGACATGTAGAAAATCAGCCTTGAAAAAAACTAGCAGAGAACACACACACACACTCCACACCACACATAAAAACTACTACTAATAAGGAATTTTTCCTGAATAAATAAAAAATCCATTTGTGAGCACTGAAAAATTACAAAAGAAGACAAAGACCATAGAAGCTTTAGGGATTAAAAAGAAACATTTGTCTGATTTTATGCCAATACCAGGCTGTTTTCAGTATTGTAGCTCTGTAGTAGAGTTTGAAGTTGGGGACTATAATGTCTCCAGAAGTCCTTTTATTGTACAGGATTGTGTTGACTCTCCTGGGCTTTTTGCTTTTCCATATGAAGTTTAGTGCTATTCTTTCAAGGTTTGTGAAGAATTTTGCTGGGATTTTGACAGGCATTGTTTTGAATCTGTAGGTTGCTTTTGGTAAGATTGCCATTTTTAGTATGTTAATTCTATCTACCCAAGAGCATGGGAGATCTTTCCACTTTTTGGTATCTTCATCAATTTGTTTCTTCAAAGATGTAAAGTTCTTGTCATACAAGTCTTCCATTTGTTTGGTTAGAGTTACTCCATGATATTTTATGCTATTTGTGGATATTGTGAATGGTGATGTTTCTCTGATTTCTTTTTCAGCCATGTTATTATCTGAGTACAGGAGAGCTACTGATTTTTTTTTAATTAATCTTGTATCCTGCTACATTACTGAAAGTGTTTATGAGTTGTAGAAGTTCCTTGGTAGAATTTTTGGGGTCACTTATGTAAACTATCATTTTATCAGCAAATAGTGAGAGTTTGACTTCTTCTTTTTCTGATTTGTATCTTCTTGATCTATTGCTCTAGCTAAGACCTCAAGAACTTTACTGAATAGATATCAAGAGAATGGCTAACCTTGTCTTGTTTCTGATTTCAGTGGGATCACTGGGAGTTTCTCTCCACTTAATTTGATGTTAGCTGTTGTCTTGCTGTATATTGCCTTTATTATGTTTAGGTATGTTCCTTGTATCTCCGCTCTCTCCAAGACCTTTATCATGAAGGGGTGTTGTATTTTGTCAAAGGCTTTTTCGGCATCTAATGAGATGATCATGTGGTTTTTGTTTTTCAGTTTATTTATATGGTGTTTTATGGTGACAGAGTTTTTGTATGTTGAAACATCCCTGCATCTCTGGGATAAGCCAAATTGATAATGGTGAATGATGATTCTGATGTGTTCTTGGGTTCGATTTGCCAGTATTTTATTGAGTATTTTTGCATCAAAGTTCATGAGTGAGATTGGTCTGTAATTCTCTTTCTAGTAATGTCTTTCTGTGCTTTGGCTATCAGGTTAAATGTAACCTCATAAAAAAGTTTGGCAATATTCCTTCTGTTTCTATTGTGTAAAATAATTTGAAGAGACAGGAGGACCAATGGAACCAATTGGACTTGTCTGGAACTAGTGCATCCCTCAAAATTTGACATGTAAACACATCATTGCTAAATCATACCGTTTCTTTGCTTCGTCCCCCAAATCTCAGGCTATTAATGTCACAGTATGAAACACAGTTCAACTTTTTAAATCCATCATCTTTTAAGAATCCAAAGTCTCCGTATGACAGGAACTTTAAATCTTTGAAGAAAGAAATGAAAGAAGACACCAAAAAGTGGAAAGATCACTCATGCCCTTGGGTAGGTATTATTAACATAGTATAAATGACAATCTTACCAAAAGCAATCTACAGATTCAATGCAATCCCCATCAAATTCCAGCAAAATTCTTTACAGTCCTCAAAAGAATGGTACTCAACATTATATGGAAAAGCAAAATCTCAGGAGAGCCAAAACAATTATATACAATAAAAGAACTTCTGAAGGTGTCACAGTCATTGACTTCAGGCTTTACTACAGAGCTATAATACTGAAAACAGCCTGGTATTGGCATAAGAACAGACCAGAGGACCAATGGAACTTAATTAAAGACCTGGATATTAATCCACAAATCTTCCAACACCTGATTTTTGACAAAGAAGCAAAAATATCAAATGGAAAAAAGAAAGCATATTTAACAAATGATACAGGCATAACTGGATATCAATACATAGAAGAATGAAAATAGACCCATATATATCAACATGCACAAAACTCAAGTCCAAATAGATCAGAGATCTCAACATAAAACCAGCCACACTTAATCTTATAAAAGAGGAAGTGGGAAGTACGCTTAAATACACTGGCACAGGAGACCACTTCCTAAATATAACTCCAGTAGCACAGACACTGAGGGAAACAATTAATAAATGGGACCTCCTGACACTGAAAAGCTTCTGTAAAGCAAAGGACTTGGTCAATAAGATAAAAAAAACCAGCCTACAGAATGGGAATCTTCACTAACCCTATATCAGACAAAGGTCTGATCTCCAAAATATACAAAGAACTCAAGAAATTGGTCATCAAAAGAACAACTAAACAACTAATACATTAAAAAATGGAGTACATACCTAAACAGAGAACTCTCAACAGAGGAAACTAAAATGGCTGAAAGACACTTAAGGAAATGTTCAACATCCTTAATCATCAGAAAAATGCAAATAAAAACAACTCTGAGATTCTATCATACTCCTGTAAGAATGGTCATGATCAAAAACACTGATGAGAACTTATGCTGTAGAGGTTGTGGGGTAAAGCTAAAACTCCTGCATTGCTGGTAAGAATACAAGCTGTTACAGCCCCTTTGAATGTCAGTGTGGTGAATTCTCAGAAAATTAAAAAACAACCTTCCTCAAGACCCAGTAATACCACTTTTGGGTATATATCTAAAGGATGCTCAATCGTGCCACAAAGACATTTGCTCAACTATGTTCATAGCAGCATTGTTTGTCATAGCCAGAAATTGGGAAAAAAACCTAAATGCCCTTCAACCAAAGAATGGATAAGGAAATTGTAGTACATTTACACAATGGAGTAATACCCAGCATAAAAAAATAAAGACACCTTGAATTTTTCAGGGAAATGGATGGAGCTAGAAAACATTATTTTGAGTGAGGTAACTCAGGTACAGAAAGAAGATTATCACATGTACTCACTCATAAGTGGCTTTTAAACATAAAGCAAAGAAAACTGGCCCACAAATTATAATCTCAGAGAACCCAGACAACAATGAGGACCCTAAGAGAGACATACATACATCTAATCTACATGGGAATTAGAAAAAGAAAGATCTCTTGAGTAAATGGGGACCTTGGGAGATGCTTGAAGGGGAGGGAAGAGGCACAGAGAGGAGCAGAGAAAAATGCAGAGCTAGATAAATATAAAAATAAAAGAAACATTTGCTACTGGCATGCATTTAACTATAGTTTTTAAGTAAAACAAAACAAGTTTGGTAGTTTAAAAAAGAAAATATTATACACATGGATTTTAAAGAAATTTGTTATAATAAAACCATCTATACCATAGATTGACAGATTTCTTATTTAACTAGCAATAGAAAAACATAGGCAACACCATTGGTCCAAGAAAACAAATCTCTGGGATTATGAGAAAATTGCATATTTGAATCTCACAAAAATAATATGTCAGCATATTGAATCTATTGTGGTGGTCTCCAGAGGTGAAGCCTTTTGGTGGTAGTCAGGGGGAGATTGGTTCATGAGGGTGGAATAATAGTGATGATATCAGGACTTGCTGAACATAGTGGACAATGAGGACTACTGAGAACTCGAGAACAATGGCAATGGGTTTTTGATCCTACTGCACGTGCTGGCTTTGAGGGAGCCTAGGTAGTTTGGATGCTCATCTTACTAAACCTGAATGGAGGTGGGTGGTCCTTGGACTTCCCACAGGTCAGGGAACCCTGATCGCTCTTCGACCTGATGAGGGAGGGGAACTTGATCGGGGGAGGGGGGGAAATGGGAGGTGGTAGAGGGGAGGAGGCAGAAATCCTTAATAAATAAATAAATTAAAAAAAAAGAAAATAAGAAGAGAGGTGCTATTCATTTCTCTTACTCTCATTCTCCTTCCTTTTTTTCTACCTTAAGTTCACCTTTTTCTCCTCTTTTTCCTCTTCCACCTTTTTCATCATTATTCTGTGCTCTTTCTGTTATGTGAAGATATGATGAGAAACCAGTCTTATACAAGCTCTATAGGACTCACACCAGTACCCTTTATGGCACTATGATTTTGAATTTTCAGATCCATGATTAAGTAATAAATTTTTGTAGTCAATACTCCCAGACTTGATGTTTTGTAACAGCAGTTCCATCTAACTAAGTAATACAGGTGTTGTGGGACAGGCAGAAAGAGGGACATTTACAAATGGGTATACAATATCTAATTCTCAGAAAAATCTAGAGATTTTATCAAATCTGTAACAAGAATAAGCAATGCAATTGCTTATGTTTGTAATCAAGCTCATATTCAAATGACTAAGTCTTTACCACAAAAAAGAAAACCTTGTAGATACTTAAAGGGAAAATTTCTATACACAATTTCTGGATTTAAGTAAATCTCAAACATTTTAATGGTTAAGACTTTCCTTCTTAAAATTGCTGACATTTTGAATCATTTGAAATTAACACCATTAATCATCAAAAAACTTAATTTGTATATGTGTATTATCTGCCCCTCTCACAGTGTTCATATGGCTACGAAAAAAATGTCTCCATCTCAGTTCTGACCATCCATCTGCCTACAACCAACTTAGGTTTTTTTTTTTATTTTCTTAGTGGATGTGCACTATCTTCTAGATGTGCACTATCTTCTACCCATAACTGATCTTCTAACTAGATGCCAGTCCCCCACATTAGTTCCTTTCTCTTCATTATCTCTTTAAGATCATGATCCTGTTTAACTGGTTTGTATAATTGATTGTATATTTTCCTTGAAAAATCAAGACAAACAAAATTTCTCCACATAACAATCTTCGTGTCTTTTTTCTCTGCCTCCTTCCCCATTTCATCTCTGTCATCCTTCTTTTTATCTCTCCCTTTTTTATCTCCGCTCTCTGCTTCCTTCCATTTTGAACTAAAACTCCTAGAAAACAGTGTAGGCTCATTGTGAGATTACTTCCTCTGGTATCTCCTTATAACTCTTCTCCTTTTTCTACAGCAATCAAAAAGTGCCGCAACATCAAGAAACAGAAGGTCATCAAAGTTTTCAATATTTCTACCGCACTTAGAATCTCTAATCACAGGACCTTCATCTCATTAGTTTTTGATAAAAGCCTTTCTCTTTTGGCTTTTAGTACATTTCTCATCTACTTCCCTCTCACAAAGATTCCCAATTGTTTACATGTAGATGTTATATTTGCTAATTCTTGATTTGTTTCAAAGTTATTTGAATCCCAACATGAAGCCCTAACCAGATTCATATCCTTAACAACTTATATATTTGAGATTCTACTTTTTCTTCTAAAAAACAAGTATACCATACTGGATGTGTTTTAAATTAAATAAATTATGCATCTGATGCTCTTTGCTCAGTAACAGGTATGTGAGCCTCAAAAAAACATATAGCTTTTCCAAATACATAATCATTTATGTGCGTGATTTCCCCTCACATTAGTCCTGGACCTCTACTTTCATATCATCTAGCTAATGTGAAAAAATTGGAGATTCATCTACATTTGGGTTATTACTGAGTTGTTCCTTGAAATTTCCATGTCAATCTAGGAGTAACTGGCTTTACCCAGTCAGTTGTTTATTGAAATGTTATTATTGTTTAGATCAGTGAACTAATGGGCTCCACAAGGACAACATTAAGCATACTTTCTTTACCTTTATTCTTTTCTTTTCTTTTTTTCATTTTCAGTGAAAACAAAATCCTATCTTCCTCTCATCCTGTATCCTACCTAGGAACTTACTGAGTACCCTAAATCCTGGTGATTGTATGTCTCAAATATTCCTAAGCAACCTCTAAAAGAGTTACCAATCTTTCCTATCCTGTTTGCACTGGCATTATTCTTGGACCTTCTATCTACATTACATCTAGAAAACATGAACAAATTGAAGATTCAACTACACCTTGGTTGTTATTTAATTGTGTTTTTAAGTTTCCATATCAATATATTAGAAACTGGCTTTACCCAGAAGGCCAGTTTTCAAAATTTTATTATTGCTTGTCTCTGCTGGATGCCAGTCAGTTTTACATTTTACATTCTTTTATTGTCACAGCCAACTTCTATCTACTAAATCTATCTATGTAAATAACATTATTTATTAGAAAACAAGTCATGTTTTATTTCTTTCTACATTTAAACATATATAATAATTAATGATTAGCTTAGAAAAGGTCTAATTCTTTATTACAGAGTAAATATTCTATAACTTTCCAACATGACCCAATACCATGACCCCATATGAGCATACCATTTTTCTTTCCAACGTCTTGCTATTACCTCTGCCTAGACATAACTCTCAGAAATTCTTCCAGATATAAAGTACATCATCTTTTTTAGCAATTACTTTTTTTCTTGTTCTTGTTTTTAGTGGTGGTGCTGGTGTTTGTACTGGTGTGTGTGTCTGTGTGTGTACATGTCCATATATATGGTATCTGTTTGATTTGGGGTTAACTTTTATAAATTTTGAAATTTTTAAGTGAGCATACAAAGTAATAAGTTTCACTATGCCATTTTTCACACATAATTTATTTTGGTCACCTTTCTTGTCCTTTATCCTCTATCCTCTTTGTCTATAGATATTACTTCACTTTCAATTATTCCATTTCTCTTACATGTCATATTCATTCTAATATCTACCTCCTTCATCAAAACTATTTTTCTTTCTCATGGTTCCCATGATCTATACCTATTCCCATGTCTCTGTATATATGTACACACACACACCAGTACCAACACCAGCACCATATGTGTATGTTTGCATATATAGATCATCTACATCATGTATATGTGCATGTGAATTAGAGATAATCATATAATATATAGATAGGATCTATAGATAAGAGAAAACATGAGGTATTTGCTTTCCTGATTTTGTGCACCTTTAATATAATTTTCAAATCCCTCAGTTTTCACATAAATTTTACTTTTATTTTCAGAATAAAATTCTCACCCTAGTCAATTTGGCTGTCATCAAGACATTATCTTTAAATTTTAGTATCTGCTATAAAAACTCAGGTTTGAGTTCCCGATGCCCATTTCCAGTCAGCACCATTAGTGCAGCAAAGAATATTACAAAATGCTGAGTTAAATCTAAATAAACAATAAATTATTTCCAGCCAAAACTTGTTTCAGAAATTATGTGGGACAAATACATTTCACATACTGCATTTGACATAACAAATTATTTATCATTTAACAAGAATTAATTGAATGCCCTGGATTTGAACTGGAAACCCTATTTTCAGATTGGAAAAATCAAATGACCTAACTCTAATTAACTTCTCATAAATATTTATAATGAGTACACCAAATTTAAACAGAAACACTTGTTCAAATTGATCTGTTAGGAGCCATGAAAAAACACTTGTTATTTTAAGACTCTTGGCAGGAAGGATAGAATTCACAGGAATTTTCAAGAAACCTGAAACTTTAAATTTCATGAATAAAAGTAAATGAACCATAGTGCATAGGAAAATTCTGAAAAAGAAAGACATTATTCTGATCAGAACTGTTGAGTATTTCTAGTCATTCCTAACCAGAAACTAACTAGGCTGAAGGATTATAGTTATCTGATATTCTGCAGACTATAAGAATGTGCTTCTTCCTGGCTGTGGTTTGGTCCCTGTTATACTGCCTCTGTCTTTCCTCCATTTTCTCATCTTTCCAGTACTCTATTAATCACTTTTCTATATCTAGGTGGATTGTATAAAAAAAAATACCTGAGTATGAAAGAGAAGTTTATGTGGTATTTGTCTTTTGTGTTGAGTTCTTGCAGCATTGTGTGCCCTAGCTCCAACCATTTGCTGGAGATGATATTATAGCCTACTTCCTAAAGTCTAAATACCATTCCATTGTGAATATTCACATTTTACTCATTCATTAATTTGCTGAGGGACAGCTAAGTTGGTTTCATATTTTAACTGTTCTGAGAATTTCAACAATAAATGAAATAACAAGTGTCCTTTTGTTGTGATTACATATAAATGTATGTATATACATATATATGTTCAATAAGTCCACAAAATATGAAAATGAGTCCACACACTCATGTATGTACATGCTCACAAACGCATATGTATACAAATATGTGCACATACATATATATTGATATCATACGCTTATATGAGTGTGTTGACTTATGTATAGTTTTATATATAATACATGTATTACCATAACAAAAAACCACTTATCTATTCACACACACACACACACACACACACACACACACACACACACATATCCAATAGCAGGAAATTAGTCTTGTATGGTGGATCCATCTTTAGTTCTTTGAAGTAATTATAGAATTAGACTTCCACGGATGTTCTCCATAGAAGTTGTAGAATGCATTTCTACCAATGATATTCTTGTTTCTTCACCTTCTCACAAGAACTTGTTTTGTATTTCTGATAATACTCTAGTAGAGGCAATAGGCTATCTTTTTGTGGCTTTTGGTTAACATTTCATTGGTGGCTTATATTGTAGATAATTTTCTCATAAATAGTTTGAGGTTTTGAGTTTATTCTTTGAGAAATAAGTACTCATATCAATAACCTACTTTTAATCAAATTTTTTCATTGAGTTCTTTGAGTTCAATTTATAGGCAATTTCTTTTTTACATTCTACATGTTACTTCTTCATTCTGTTCTTTATCTTATGGGCCACATCATAGTTTCTTTGTTTGATGGAACAACGTTTGTCTATTTTGTTTTGTTGTCTGTGTTCTGGTGTGTTGTCCAGATAACAAACACACAAAAGAAATTGTTCCCATACTGCAGTTTTGAAGTATTCCTCTTTTTTTCTACATTTTTCATGTCTTACTTTAGGTCTGTGATCCATTTTGCATAACTTTTTTATGTAAGAGAAGAGATAGAGACTAAGCCTTAATCTGTGTGAACAGCTCATTTTCCAGGTTCTACTTATTTCTTATAATCTAATAACTGGTAAATATTAATAACACCATTTCACAGTGCTTTCCAATCTTTTTTAATTTTTCAATCAGCCCTACATTGCTTTGCTACAAATACTTAAGATGAGATGAATGGAAAAAGCAGAAATATTGAATTACATTTGCATATATAATTATCCAAAATTTGGAAAGTACAGTGTTCATTGAAATGCATGCCAGAGAAAGGAATTTACAGCTTGATCCCATTTATGCTAGAATATCAGCACAAACAAATACCATAATGTATTATTGCAAAACAAATATAGTCAAATATTAAGCTCTTTAACAACCATCTTAGCATGTCCACCTCAAACCTTGAAACAGTGTTATGTCTGAAACTCAAATGCATATTGGAGATTGTCATAAATATTATAATATTTTACAAGGAATAAATTAATATATATCCTTGGAATATAAATTGTTAAAAATCAAATACTATGGTGATATATAAGATATTCATCAGTGTGGCTATTGGAGAAGGCCAGCTCAGGCACCCTCTCCTCTGCTGTCAAAGGACCTAGTGGGGGAAATCTCCTTGGACACCTGGGAATTCCTCTAGAGTCAAGTTTCTTGCCAACCCTAAAATGGCTCCCTTAGTTAAGATATCTTCTTCCCTGCACCCATATCCACCCTTCCTCCATCTCAACCATCCTATTCCCCCAAGCTCTCCCAATCCTCCCCTTCACCCTTCTCTCTTCCCATATCCCCTTCCCTCTACCCCACCCCTACCCCTGTTCTCCCAACTTTTGCCTGGTGATCTTGTTTACTTCCAATATCCAGAAGGAAAAATATATGCTGAATATCTTGCATATCACCATAGAACCTTCATTTGGCGATGGATGGAGATAGAAACAGAGACCCACGTTGGAGCACTGGACTGAGCTCCCAAGGTCCAGATGAAGAGCAGAAGGAGGGAGAACATGAGCAAAGAAGTCAGGACCGCGAGGGGTGCGTCCACCCACTGAGACAGCGTGACTGATCTAATGGGAGCTCACCAAGGCCAGCTGGACTGGGACTGAAAGAACATGTGATCAGACCGAACTCGCTGAATGTGGCTGACAATGAGGGCTGACTGAGAAGCCAATGATAATGGCACTGGGTTTGATTCTACTGCATGTAGTGGCTTTTTGGGAGCCTAGTCTGTTTGGATGCACACCATCCTAGACCTGGATGCAGGGGGTACGACCTTGGACTTCCCACAGGGCAGGGCACCCTGACTTATCTTAGGACTGGAGAGAGTGGGAGAGGGAGAGGGGGGAAGTGGGAGAAAGATGAGAGGAGGGGAGGAGGTTAGAAATTTTTAATAAATAAATAAAATTTAAATATCTGATACTATAGGATCATGAGATACTGTTCTACAAATACTGATCAATATGTAAGATTTGGGTGTCTTTAATGCAATTGCTCTTTATAATTTCTTCACTATTATAAAGAAGGTAGCTTGTAAACAAATGGCATTCATTTCACTAATCCTACAGGGTATCAATTGCTCCTTCAATAGCTCTTGTAATACTCTTCAATAATTAGAAGTGTTCTCTTTGATGATGTGTGCTATTTAAGAAAGCATGCACAAATTTTTCTCTGCTTTAATTTGTTTATCTATTGACTGTTGTTTAATTTTAATTATCCAGTGGTCATTAGCATGCATTTTTGTGTAATGAGGAAAGGCAAGCTTGAATACGCACTGAGTATCAATGTTTATGACATTTTCCATTGAGTAAAATAATTGTATTACCTTTGCAAGCATTTGGAGGTGCAGATTAAAACATTCCAATTGCATTGCGTTATGATCCTGAAAAGAGGTGAGGAATATTTCTGAAAATCAAACTAGTGGATCAAAGCAGTGTTAAAGTCATAGTTGCAAGGAGGTGAAGCTGATGGTTACCTTCAGGACTGCCTTTTCCTAGGCACATCATTATGACACTTATTTCAGATCTAATGTCTGTGCTGCTGGGGTTATTCATAGGAAGCGATCTCCTGTGCCCATCTGTTGTTGGGTACTTCCCACTTTCTCTTCTATCAGGTTCAGTGTGTTCGGACTGATATTGAGGTCTTTAATCCATTTGGACTTGAGTTTTGTGCATGGTGATAGATATGGGTCTATTATCATTCTTCTACAGGTTGACATCCAGTTATGCCAGCACCATTTGTTGAAGATGCTTTCTTTCTTCCATTGTATACTTTTAGGTCCTTTATCGAAAATGAGGTGATCATAGGTTTGTGGGTTAAAATTCAGGTCTTCTATACGATTCCATTGGTCGACTTCTCTGTTTTTATGCCAGTACCACACTGTTTTCATTACTGTAGCTCTGTAATAGAGTTTAAAGTCAGGGATGGTGATGCCTCCAGAAGATCCTTTATTGTATAGTATTGTTTTGGCTATCCTGGGTTTTTTGTTTTTCCATATAAAGTTGATTATTGTCCTCTCAAGATCTGTGAAGAATTTTGATGGGACCTTGATGGGGATTGCATTGAATCTATAAATTGCCTTTGGTAGAATTGCCATTTTTACTATGTTGATCCTCCCAATCCAAGAGCAAGGGGGGTCCTTCAATTTTCTGGTATCCTCCTGAATTTCTTTCTTCAATGCCTTAAAGTTCTTGTCAAATAGATCTTTCACTTTCTTGGTTAGAGTTACCCCAAGATATTTTATGCTGTTTGTGGCTATCATGAAAGGTGAAGCTTCTCTGATTTCCCTCTCTGCTTCCATATCCTTTGTGTATAAGAGGGCGACTGATGTTTTTGGAGTTGATCTTGTATCCTGCCACATTACTAAAGGTGTTTATCAGCTGTAAAAGTTCTTTGGTGGCGTTTCGGGGGTTGCTTATGTACACTATCATATCATCTGCAAATAACGAAAGTTTAACTTCTTCCTTTCCAATTCGAATCCCCTTGATCCCCTTATGTTGTCTTATTGCTATTGCTAGAACTTCAGTCACTATATTGGAGAGGTATGGCGAGAGTGGACAGCCTTGTCGTGTTCCTGAGTTTAGTGGGATGGCTTTGAGTTTCTCTCCGTTTAATTTGATGTTAGCTGTCGTCTTGCTCTATATAGCTTTTATTATATTTAGGTATGACCCTTGTATCCCTAATCTACTTCTTTATTTTCCTGTCCAGAAATAACCTTTCTCTATAACTCTGTTTGTTAAACAAATATTATCATCACTTTCCCACCACTGTGCTAGTTACCTTCCCTTCTATGCTCTCTCCATAAGATTCAGAGAGAGAATCCAGCATCTAATTCTCTTCGTTTCTTTCATTTCCTCAAGGCAAACATTAGTTTCATCCTCTCACTCACTGCTAATGTTACACACTACGTCCTAAAAGCACCTGTGAGTTCCTGCCTCAGGAGACCTCTTAATCAGCTGATACTGGCAAACTCTTTGTCTTTCAAGAACACCATCCTTGTTATCTCTGAGACTCTTCCACTTTCCAGGAGCTTCTCCTTGTTGTTATATGTGAGATCCAATACACAGAACTATTTCTTTCTCACCAAAGTCTGTAGCCTATTAAAGGAAACTCAAAAGTCAAACTGGAGAAAGACATTAGTTTTCAGTAAATAAACATCATGGGAAAACATCATCAGAGCTTTTCAGTCCTGGCATTATTGACATACTGGACAGAAAGATTCTTTGTTACAAGAGTGACAGATACTTTGCATTCTGTAGGAAACTAAGCATTATCCTGTAAGTCTAACATCCAGATACCAGCAGCACTTTGTCCTCCATAAATTCTAATAACTCGGAATATTTCCTGATATCATAATATTTTCTCATTGGAAAAGAGTACCTAACAAAAATCTTTCTGCAGTTAGAACCAGTACGTCACAATAGTAACATATTCACTCATAACGTGGCAGTACAGTAGACAGCTGTGTGTGGGATGGGTAGGTTTAAGGAACAGATAGGCTTCCTACATAAATCAGGAAGTGGACAGAACCATTCTGTATGCAGGCAAGAATATATAAAAAAAATAGTGAAATGGAACAGAACTTAGGTCAGCTCTTTTGGGAAGAACAAGTGACAAAACTGTAGGAGTTGATAAAATGTGAGAATAAGGGTTCCTCTCGATCCTACATGTTTGCCTCACAGCGTTTATCTCTTAACCTTCTAATCTTCTCTTGAGGCTTAGAGTTCCATTCTTTACATTATTCTCACAAACTCACCCGAAAATCTCTCCTTCCCTAGACAATATCTGAGATCTTGCTAAATCCACCTCAAGATCTAAGCCTACACAGATTGTTGCCAAAAATACATCAATCTCTCTGTGGAAGATCTTCTTGATAGACAACCAAAGTTAAACCTGTTGTAATTTCCCTAAAGAAATCCCTGTGTTTATAAGGGAACTCTGATTATTGGTGGTTAAATTGCATTTGGAAATAGTTGCTGATCCCTTTACAGACAATCAGTGTAATTAAACTACTCTGTTACATATCATTAAAATCCATTCTATTTCCTACATCCTTAATTTTGCATGATATTATTCTAATAAAATTACTGTCACTGTATCTATTCCATTCCTACCATCTTGTTCTACCATGCTACTTCTCTGCATTTAAATAAACAATACATGTACAATCTGGTTCTTACCTTACGAAATTATTTCAGTATATCTCTACTGTTCTCAGGACAGTGAATTCAGCCACACTTGAACTGCTTCTCTGTCATGGTCTGTTCTCCCTATAATCGCCTGTGTGCCCTGACTCATACTACACACTAAAAGGCTTTCATATTTACTCAATATCTTCTTGGCATATATTGTATCTTCAGGAATTGCTAATTCTAAAAACTAGGCTCAGGTCTTTTTTAGGCATCCAAACTGTGGAAATTTTATGGATGCATCTTCCCTGTTATATCATCAGGAAGATACAATTGCACTGTTTTCTTCCAGGTCCTCTAACTCTTATAATCTTTCCACATATCATTTTTCAATGTTCTCTGAGACTTAAGCATAGAGTTTCTGTTGTAGATGTATAGATTGGGGATGGCACCCCATGATCAGTTCTTTCTTGCATTTTGACCAGTTGTGGTTTGCTGTAACTGTTTTCATGTGCTGCAAAAAATAAATTTCTCTGATGGGAGATGAGAGCTACACTATCTATGGGTATATGCATATGTATAAAGTTCATAAATGACAAATCATTGGTAGTTGACAGAATTTGCAGTACTAGGCATGATTTCTCCTCTGTTGTTCAAGCCTTATATTGAATTACGACAAAGATCTAAGTACCACCAAAACACCATAAGAAATACCTTGTCATGCTGGTCATTGCTATAGTTTCGAGACATTCCAAATGGATAAAACTATTTCTGGTTCACTTCTTGGAAGCTTACATAGCACCTTCCATTGCATGAAAACTTGTCCTTTAAGAAAAGGTTTTCAGGTTAGATTAAGCTTGAAATCTGATTTCTATGTGTACATAGAAGTGCCTGGTTTCTTCAGGAATAGGAACAAACCTTCAACTACTCTAAGGCAATGAAGGGCAGTCGCAGTAGCTTATAGATTGTTTCAGGACTCTTTTGGACTCTCCTGAAAAATTACTCAAAAGGATGCTCATCATGCCTGAGACTGGGTTTTTTTTTTAATAGACTATGGCACTTGAGAAGAGCATTATCATCAATAGTTTCATAATCTTATTTAAACTATGTTTATGGGTAAGTGTGCATGCATGTACATTCTTTGCAATTTTAAGTAAATGTAAAATAATATAGTCCATAAACTTTAAAAGCATCCCTTTTTGTTAATTATTTCTCCTCCTTGTCTCCTCAATTATAACACACCCACTTGATTTTTTTCCATTTATTAATTTATCATTTGTTTCCTATTATTCCCTTCTAAATTTCTCCCACAGAGCCTCCTGTGTTTTTCCTTTTATTAAAATATGTTTACAACAATATATGTTTATAAGGCTATACTTTCTGGTTACATTTCTTTGTACGCTTTTCAACAATTGTATACATGATTTTTTCTAGAGTGGGCCATCAATAAATATTTGTCAAATGAACAATGAAGTACCCTTTACTGAATGTGCTATTTATTACCATCTCACTGTTACCAAGTTTAGTGCTTTCCCCCTAATATAGATTGCAGACAAGAAGCCCAAAGGCAAGTAATGAAGTCCATCTGCAGGGAATATTTTATTAGTACGAATTCAAAGTTATTTTTTAAATAAGCTCTTATGTGAATAAATGCTGGGGAAAAATGTACCAACTCTGAGTTACCCAAGGTTTTCTCTCCGTAGAAAACTTTTCAGTTCAATAATTTCTTTCCTCCAGACAAAGAAAGTTTTTCTCTTATTTTACATTATTCTCTCTTAGAAAAGTACCAGGAAAGTTTTCTTTCTTTACTAACATTTTCTGGAGGAAAACAACATGTTTTCTTCAGCCAACGTAGATACTAGAATTAACTTTTAAATAAAATACTTCTCTCACATAACTACAGATTTATTTTTAAAACACTTTAAAATATTTTAGTAATTTTTAAGAAATAAGATAATACAAAAGAACTCTATACATTATATTTTATCATATTCTTTCCCAATTTCTTCACCTATTTGCTAAAGTTTTCATAGAAAAAAAAAGAATTTTCAATTACAAGGTATTAATTTAATATTATGACAATCATCAAGATACAATGATTTTATCATATTCTCTCCCAATTTCTTCCCATATTTGCTGAAGTTTTCATAGAAAAAAGAATTTTTAATTACAAGATATTAGTTTAATATTAAGACAGTCATCAAGATATAATGACTGAGAATGTTTCGTGTTTCCAAGTTAAAATATAATGAGAATGGTATATATCTTCTTGTTAACAAGGAGGCATGTTGAAAAACTTTTTTTTTTACAGTATAAATGTTCCATTTTTTCAGAATTTATTTACCTGATTTACTGAGTCCTATATTTACCTGATTTTCAAGCCCCTGCTTGTCCTCTTCAATTCTTCCTAGGTACCCTCTAACTCCTTTTCAGTCATGACCTTTTCTTCAATTTCTTTGATTATCATTGCTACAAACATACACCGCCCACCAAGTCCATTTTGTGTTGTTCATGTATGTATGTATTTAAATCTCACATATGTTTGGATTACATATCTGAGGATTCATCCCTGAGAAGTCTTGTGACCCCCCACAACCTCATTGAATTCATTTTCGCATACTAAGTGGTGCTGTTGTTACATGACATAGGTCTTGTTTAGGCACATATATCACTTAAAATTTTCTGAGTGCAGCTTCCTAGTAATGTCCAGAATATGTTGGTCTTCTGGCACTTACAATCTTTCTGACCCTCTTCCATGATGGTCCCAGAGTTTTAACTATTGGGCTGTATTATATATTATGAATTGGGATTGAGCACAGCATGGTTAGTGGGTTTCTTTTTTGCATTTTTGATCATTGTGTATTTCTAAAATAGTCTCCATATGCTAAAAAAGAAGCTCAACCCTCATCAAACAGTTCTTTTGTTTAGTGAATCTATTACTTCCTATATCTTGTTAGGAACAGAAAACATTTTCATTGCAAAATCAGTTCATTCCTATCCAGAGATGTTGAAGCAGGGTCCAGACTAGGACCAAATTTTTCCAATTAAATAAGACAGGCAAGTCTGTGAGACTCCTTGGTGAGGATACCTACCTCTAAATCTCTTAATAATAGTTACAGCACAGTGAAGATTCTGAACACAAATAGGGAACATAAAGAGAGCTCATAGTAATAACATCTGTTCCCTAAAATTTGAAATGGTTTAATGTCAATCACAGCATCAGTGCCCAGACATGCAGCAATAGTATATATGCTGAAGAAGATTGGAGGTTCTTTAATATTTCTTCTGCTTGCTTATTCTTCATATCCAACTCTCCAGACTTCTTGGAAGTACTCTGAAACCTATCTTTTTGCCCCTCTAACAGTAAGGGTAAATTCTTATTATTTTTGCAACAGTTCAGACACAAAAATAAAAATTAACATTTTTATATCTTAAATCCTTCTAAATTTCTCTTCAGCAAACTATAACAAAAGAATAGGGAGAGAGAGAGAGAGAGAGAGAGAGAGAGAGAGAGAGAGAGAGAGAGAGAGAGAGAATAAGGCTTGTACATGCATTCCAGTAGGCAGTATTTAGCCAAATGTTGCCTGTAGGTCATATTTAGACATGTGGAATAGGTTTGTTACGATGAAAGTCCATGTAAAAACCACTGAATGTAAATCCTTACAGCTGAACAATCACTTCTCTAGTACGTAACTCCTTGTACAAGGGGTTCAAAATCCCAACCATGAACTAAAATGTCCTAATATAGCACTCATGTCTGTATCTACCAAACAAAGCCCATTAAGAGCTAGATGAATGCGTCTTAATATAATAAAAATATGCATTAGTACCTCATTTGATGCCACTGACATTAATTTATTTTAAGGGAACTTTCAGTATTTTAAATAGTGGTCAACAAAAATATATAAAAGGAAAACAATGAATATAAATCATTCTTTCTCTGAAGAATTAATTAAAACAAAGTGGCAGTGACTTGTCTGAGTATAGATAAAATTAACATTACTATTTAAAGTATGGTAATTTAAATTAAAATAAGACAATATAAAGATGTACTCTTAGAGTGTTTTGTTTTGTATGTGGGTTAAAATGAAATGTTTATATATAAGTTCTAACTTAAAGAAAAATACATAGCCAAAGAGATCTAGTAGTTAAGAGCACTAACTGCTCTTCCAGAGGACCTGAGTTAAATTCCTAGCACCAATGTGACAGCTCACAACTGTTTATAACCTCAGGTTGCAGACTCTGATGCCCCTTCAGGCCTCCTTAGGCATTGGGTAATCAGGTAGGAATGTAGTCAAAACCTGATACACAAAAAAGAAGAAGAAAACAAACATCAGTTTATAAAAGATAAGACAGCTTTGCCTTACCAAGTACTTTTGTTCTCTTTATTATTTTGAATTTGTGCATTTTTTTTTTGGTTGATTGGTTGGTTGGCTGGTTTTCTTTTCCTTGATAGTTGAGACAGAAACTTCTTTGTTCTGTAGCTATGACTGGTCTAATATTTACTATGTTGTGCAGGCTGACTACAGACTCATGGTAATCCTCTTGCCTCCCAAGATTTATTTTTATTCCTGTAATTCACATGATAGAAAAGAGAGCGCTTACTCTCAAATTGTCTTCTGACCTCTGACATTCTGTGATACATTCATATACACTTAGAAGAGTTTACATAAACACAGTTGTTAAAAAAACAAACAAAAGAATTAATGTAAATCAGTAAAATAAATAGACACAATTTACCAATTTTGACTTCAAATTAGGAAGATTTTGCACATATATGCATCCTAGAAGATGAAAATCCTCTGGACTGGTTTTTCTGAGTTAAGTTGTCATTACACTCAAAATAACAATTGAATACTTTTTGGAATAGAGAGGTTTAAGGAAGGAAGGTTTACCTTTAATTTTTCATCTTTTCAAATAATTTACATTTTGATTATTTGTATGTGTTAATCTTACTTTATGAATCCTTGCACAGTGTTCCCTCTTTGACAGAAAATTACAGAATTAATTTTCTATACAGGCAGAAAGTATCATTTCTTTTGGCAAGGTAGAGGTGTTTACAAGAAGCCTAATCCTCCACCATCAAATCAATGTGATGATGAAAGGTATGAGAACAGTAGTTTCCATATATTAAATAACTGCCTTAATTATTTCAATTATTATTATAATAAAAGCTAGTTCAAGGAGAATTTAAATGAATTTGAAACGTTGAAGAAATTATTTTGTGATTAAGTATAATTCAAAAGCATTTCTTCATTTATTTCACATATTTGACTGTTTATTAATTGGCAGATATTATGTCATACTTCAAATATGTTAGACAAAAAAGATATATAATTATATAATTCCCAATGTGGTCCTTGTCAGTAATAACAAAGAGAACATTCCACTCTTATGTTGAATATTATTTAACAGTAGTAAGAAACTAAAATCTAAACTGTTGCCCTCCATGGGAATTTAATTCACTGCCTAATATTTAATATATTGTTGAAAATGATCAAGTACTAGTTCGATGTGGATCAGCATCTTACACACTTCATTATTATTTTATGGTTCACCTAAGCCAGAGAAAACCACTATGTTTATTAAGATTAAGGCAAAATGAAACATATACAAGTATTTACTTTCTAACAGAATAACAACATTTAAAAAAGGTAAGTAAACTTATTTTGTTTTTGTTTGTTTGTTTGTTTTTTGAGACAGGATTTCTCTGTAGCTTTGGAGCCTGTCCTGCAACTAGCTCTTGTAGACCAGACTGGCCTTGAACTCACAGAGATCTACCTGCCTCTACCTCCGGAATGCTGGGATTAAAGGCATTTACCACCACTACCCAGTAAGGTATATAAACTTTTAAAACATTTTTAAATCTCATGTGACATGTGCACTTCATGGGCACAGTATAGCTTCTCAGACTTCAGAATAAGCTGAGCTTATGCCATCCTCGTTGACAGTCCATGGGCACTTTCTTGAGGTTTCTTTTTATTCAAAGCAACAATTGTTTTGTAGGAAAGGGATGCAATGTAATTAAAAATAATACAGTATAATCTAAAGTTGAAGATGTGACATAGTTTGACCTAGCAACCCATGCAGTATATAAGTGATGCTTGAACTAATTTAGTCTGAGTTTCACATTTTCTCAAAATAAGTAAAGCCTGTCATGTCGAAACAGTCCTAACCATCTCTGCAGTAGGCTTCCTCTAATGCAATTACCTGTTTAGAATAATAAATATTTAGGCATAACAAAAGTCTTGGGAAAGCATTTTTTCAGAGTGACATTTTTACACATTTGATGTCTTTATTCTTAGTTATTTTGCAAAAATAAGTTAAAAGTATTTTCCTATAAAATTCACAACAAATTAGGTTACAGCCTGTAACACAATCTGGGTGTCAATCTGTCACATTCTGCTATCTCTCCTCAGAATGAAATCAACATGGTCTCATGAACCAACTCCTGCTTGGCAGATATGTTCATTTCTAAGGATCTTCTCGGGCATGAATATAAAACCATACTTTCTTTTAAAGCAGTGTCTTTAGTAGTGTGAGAATATTCACTCTATCAGTCCTGCATAGAGGGATCCTATTTGACTATAATTCTGCTTGTAAACATCTCGCTTCACACATTGTAAGTGCACAAATAAGCATTGGATTCTCTTCCTACTAGCTTTCAGGGCAATTCTGATATTGTCTAGCTATAAAACCAGGAACAATGGCCTATCATTCTGTCATTTCTCCTTCTACAAAGTACTTACTTGATAATATTTGCCTATCCAAACAGATAATATTCAATGTATTAAAAGGCAAAAACAAAGATTTAATGATCTCCTCTTGAACATATCTATCTTGTCCACAAGATTGATGTTGATTATCTTGTTAGTTTTAGGACAAGGAGATATTTTTAGGCAAATCTTTATTTTTTCCTTTTTCCAGATATTTAAAATTATAAAAAAACAGTCATATAACCTGAAGGATACAGACCTATTTTATTCAAGACAAAGCAAGATATAAAATCGGTCGTTGAGTTATCATCTATAGGGTACCTAAGCAATCCTAAGGACAGTACCTCAGGAGTGTAAACCCAATCACCTCTGAGAATAGTCAAGAAAATGCTGCCCACCTGATAGGATTATAGACTTAAAAGTGAATAGTATCTCAGACTCAAAGATCATTAATTTGTAAGTATTTCATTAGTAGTCAATAGTAGTCAGATTTTCCTATTTTATATTTTAGATGGAAGATTTTGCTAAGTTGAGCTGTATATTCTGTCTAATAAACTTGTATAAAATAGCCACGCTATATAATATTGCCTTAAGATGTCAAACCATAATTTTGTATAATCATATAGTTAGAATTACAAATAGCATATTTTGATACCTTTAGCTCAGTTCCTGTGAAGAAAAGAACCAACTACATCTGGTAATAGGAAATTTTTTTCCTTAAGAGCATTTAGAAAAAATAAAATAGTACAATCTGAAATCCAGAAGGGTGCGATACCCAGTAGCTCTTTTATTGTCCAGGATTACCTTCAACTGTCTGGTTATTTTGTGTTTCCATATGTTGCTGAGAATTATTACTTCAAGATCTGTGAAAAATTGTTTTAGAAATTTGATTAGGATTGTGTTGAATATGTAGATTGCTTTTGGAGGGATGGCCATTTTTACTATATTAACCCTACTAATCCATAAGCATGGAAGATCTTTATATGTTGATGTATTTATTGCCTGTATATATTTTATATAGTTATTGTACTTATTACATATAGTTTTTCTTATATTAGTTATAGCCTTCTTTTTATTTTTGACAAAAAAGGGAAATGTAGTGTCATTTCATTTGTATTTTAATAAGAAAATTTTACCTGAAGATCAGAGAGTAAAACAGACCCCACTGGTCAGTCTTACAGACCAGGCAGTGTTAAAACACACCTTTAATCCCAATAACCTCACCTTTGTTGCTTTAAAAATTGGG
>NC_022029.1:29661913-29670642 GCF_000317375.1 Microtus ochrogaster
CAATAATTAATAAATTTAACCTCACAATGCTGAATAGTATGTGTAAGGCAAAAGACACCATGATGTAGACAAAGCATCAGTCTAAAAAATGGGAAAAGTTCTTTGTTTATACCAGTGTTCAATTTGATAAGAAGATAATGTCCAAAAATAGAAAGAACTCAAGAAATTAGATATCAAAACCTCAAGTAATCCAGTTAGTAAAAGGGGTGCAGTTCTAAGCAGAAAATTTTCAGTAGTTGAAATTCAAAGGTTAAAAAAAATAAATTTTCAATACCCCTTTGCCATAACAGAAACATAAATCAATTCTATTTTAAGATTCCATGTAGTGCTTCTCAGAATGTCTAAGATCAATAACACAAATTACATCTCATTCTGACAAAGTTATTGATAAGAATAACCCTCATCCTTTTCTGGTGCGAGTGAAAACTTGTATAATCACTGTAGATATCAATATGGTATTACCCTCACAAACTTAGGAATTGATATACCTCAAGATCCAGATATATAACTCTTGGACATACACCCATCATGTGCTTCCTCCTGGCACAAGAATATTTGCTCCATGTTCATTAATTTTCTTTTCATAATAACCAGGATTTGGAAACATCATAGCTGTTTCACTCAACAGAAAAATAGATAAACAAAATGTAGTACATTTAAACAGTGGAATATTATTCAGTTTTAAAATGAATATAATATCGGAGATAAATGGATGTAACTAGGAAAGGTTATACTGAATGAGGGAACACAGACATATAAAGATAAATATGGCATGGGTACAGTTATATATGGACATTAGTCATTAAATAAATGATAATGCACCTGAAATCTATAAACCTGGAGAGTTTAGGTATAGAGGAATGGACTAGTAGGATAACATAATCTCCTTGGGAATGGGAAATAGAGCAGATTTTATGGGTGAACTCAGGTGGAGAGGATAAAAAATGGGAGAATAAAGTGGGAAAAGTAGGAGATGGGGATAAGAGAGAAAATGCTGGGAGAGATAGATAGAAGTAGGAACGTTGTGATGATGATATGTAAACAGTATGTTGGGAACTTCTAAAATGATATGAAGGTGATCCCACTGAAGTTTCCAAATAAAGGTGGAGAAAGATTCCCAATCAGCTATGTCTTGTCATTAAATCAAGCTTCCAGCTGGAAATAGGTTACATCCAATTGAGTTGTTGGACAAAGTAATCCTGTGGAAATCCCCAAACAATCTAGATCGTTCTGAAGAAAATAGTTGTTCTCCACAAACTGACTGCAAGATCCAATCACACAACTAACTGAACATGAAGAGGTTGAGAGGTGTCTTCATAGAATGTTTGTCCATGCATTCTAGTGTCCTTGGTGCATGAAATATTCTACATGCTAACAAAAGAGAAATGTAAACAACAATCCAGCCACAATTCATTATCTACCATCTCTTCTTCCTGAAAAATATGGTACAAAGCTTGCAGAGTAGAAATCAATGACTGATTTCACTTAAAGCCAACTCCATGAGATGGAAATTATACCTGACATTGCTTGAGTGACCAAGAACCAGATAGCCCAGAGATCTAGAGTAAACTAAAATACTACTGGCCTAAAACAAATGAACAAATGAATAAAAGGAAAAATAAAAAAATGACTCCTAATGATATTCTTCTATATTAATGGATATATGCTTTACTAATGATTAATAGATCAGTCCTTTATTCAGCCATCATTACAGAAGTATGCTCATGAGGCAGATGGGAAAAAATATAAAAAACAAAGCCAGACATTACACAGAGAGAAAGAACCCTTGGAAATCTCAGAGCAAAACAGGTTAATCCCATCAAATTTATAACCCCAGAGTTCAGGAAAGCTTGGATGAGAGAAGGTGGAAGGAACTGGACACAGAGGGAACAGAGGACACCAGGAGCAAGGAGAATAAAGAACTCTAAATCAACATGATCAAAGCTTATATGAACTCCCAGAGAAAGAAGCAGCGATCTCGGGGCCATCATAGGTTGGTACCATGACCTCTGTGAATATGTTATTACTTTCAGTTTCGTATTTTAATGGGACTCCTTTAAAGAGTGTGTAAAGGTGTCTGATTCTTTTACCTTCTCTTGGGACGTTTCCCCTTTTGTTAGGTTGCTATATCTAACTTCAGTGTGATGGTTTCCATTTTATCTCCTTGTATTTTATTTTATTGTTAAAAATATAATACTCAGGGTGCTGGTAACCTGTGATGTGTGTCATGGAATATAATACATAGCAATGCTTCTGCAATGGTTGTTCATCTTCAAAAAACTCACTCTTTTAGATTATCACTTTTGTATGGAAGAAAGTTACTTAAGATATGGTGGCATTATATATTCTTCCTTTCTTTGAATATCCTTAAAAGGTGGAATATTTAACTAGATCAAATACCCAACTGGAAGGAATGCATTTTAAGTGAAATTTGAAACTTAGCTGAATAGTAGCATCTGATGAAGAGACATTCTTACCTTCTTCATGTCCTCTAAGAATAATTCTGCAGAAAAAAGTATACTTGTTTTGACTTTTGGCATAATTGTTTGCTTCAAGTATATGTGAATACTTAATTGTCTGGATAACTACTTTACTCACATTCCCTTTTTATTTATTTTTTGACTTCTGGTCCATGTGAAGTCTCTGCTCTGTTAGGGTTGTATCAGCATCTGAACACTGAAGTAATTTGAAATGTGGTCCCTTTGTTAAGACTGCCAGATTTTGGCATATTATATATGTAATAAACAGTAATATAATTTATGGATAAATTTAGACAAAAGTTATATTTCTGCATTTAAAATAGGTAAATGATATCAAAATAAATTTCATCAGATGATACAGATACTATTTGAGAACTATTGGACAAAAATATAGTCATAGATGGATATTTCAAATCTTGAAGAAATGAGATTTTCATGCATGAGATATATTTGACCCTCTCTTTTCCTCTGCTTCCCTTATAATATCATTGTTAATATAAAGATAATCATCATATTTTATGAAGGTTCACAGTTTTCTTAATAAATCAAATCAAATCAAATTATTAAAATCATTTAGACAGGATTTCAGCCAATTTTAATTAAACAAGTGTCCTTCAGAAGCAAGCATTTCAATATTAATAATATGAATTCACAGAACTCTGAGCAGAAGTCAGTAGGAATGTTCATTCTAGCACTGAAAGAGAAAATCTGCTGAAGGTAATAATGTATGTCTGTAATCCCACCACTTGGGACACTGAGGTTGGATGGTCATGAATTTACTGGAAGCAAGGGTAACAAAGTGAGACCCTTTCTCAAAAGAGATAAGCATATAAACAGGGCCCCTAGTAACTCAATACATTATTTCCAACAATTTTTCAGTTACAGTATAATAGTATCAGTGTATACAATAGTAGATGCCAAACATGTGAAATTCATGGGTGTCAAAGGAAGATCTTTTATTACTAATCTTAATTGCTCTGGATACTTAGAAGGAAGTCTTTTCTTGTCAAATCAGAAAGTATATTTGTAGACAAAATTCTCCTTCTTCTTTTCATATAAAAGTACAGATGCAAAGAAATACTTATTATTTTGATGACTTCACAGTTAAAAGAACTGACTACATCTACAGAGGACCTGTGTGCAGTTCCCAGCACTGACATCAGGCTCATAACCTATGTAATTTAAATTCTAGGAAATCCAAAGTTCTCTGTTTTCTACAAGCACCTGGAAGCATGTAATGCAAAGACACTCATGCTCTCACTAATACACAACAGAAAAGAAAAATAACAAGTACTTTTTAAAAAGTACTCTTGAGAATTTTTCTCCCTTCATATATAGATCATATTTTATCATAGAAAAAGCTGAGAGTTTCCAGGTAAAAACTCTTATCTTAGGCAGATGTAAGCAGGCAGGCCATTGGAAGTATCTATTTTTATTCTTTTGTATCAGGAAATTGTATGGTTATGTGATTATACCTGATCAATTCATAAATTGAAAGCATTCTGTTGGCCATGCATCTGAAACACCAAAAATCTAAACTTCGCAATTCTATTTACACTCATGATTGCAATTGTGTGGCTGAGTAGGAGGGAATTCAGGTCAATGATGTTGTCCAGCTTAGAAAAGATCAACAGTCTAAAAAAATAAAAAAAAAATATGAATATATCTTTATTTTTTTCTGATAGAAATACCAGTTAGATAAATATTTATGATACAATTTAACAAAATGAGGCTGGATATGTGACTCAGTTGGTAGAGTGCTTGTTTACCCCATATTGTTGATGGAGGGAGGGTCTGCTTTCATCCCAGCTGCCCAGCTATTTTACACCCGAAATAATCATACAGAAACTGCATTCATTTAAATCACTGCCTGGCCCATTATCTCTAACCTCTTATTAGTTATCTCTCACATCTTGATTTAACCCATTTCTAATAATCTGTGTATCACCATGAGGTTGTGGCTTACCAAAAAAGATTTAACATCTCTGACCTGGCATCTCCATGGTGGCTCTCTCTCTGCTTTTCATCCCAGCATTCAGTTCTGTCTACTCCACCTACCTATAGGGAAGGATAAGTTCTTTCCTATCAAGGCCAAGGCAGTTTCTTTATTCAACCAAAGAAAGCAACACAGAAACAGAAGGATCTTCTACACCACCATGCCATGCCTTGAGTTTCATCCTAATAAAGAATAAACTGGGTTTGGTAATGCACAACTATAATCCTATCCACTTGTGAGCTAAAAGCAGGAGAATCAGAAGCTCATTGTATCCTCAGTTATATAGTGAGTTTAAGACTAGCCTGGACCTTGTCTTGAAAAAAACAAACAAAAAATGGCACTAACAACACAAACTTCTTTGCCTTAGGAATAATCACTTTGCCCATGCCTAACAGACAAGAATAATTGTTAACTTTGATGCCCCCATGGGCTTAACCCAAAACTAAACTGCTTTCCTAAAAATACTAGAGGTACTGCTATGGCTTATTCTGAGCAATGAGACTTCTGATACTTTTATTTGATTCACAGATGAGATTTGACTTCTGAGTTTTCTAGGCACTGTGGAGCTCTGTTGTGAGTGATGATGGTGGAAGAGCTCTTCTTTCCAAACACAGTGCTCTAGGGAAAGGAGGATTAAAATAGACCATATAAAAATATGCAGTAGGTATGATTCCAATTCTGCCGGTCCTCCTTAGTCCTTGGCTTGACGCAGGCCTGCAGCTTTAGTCATTCTCTTAAGCTTCTTTCCCATGTTTGTTGCCACCTTTTTTATATAGATTCCTATTCTGTAAATTCTGCATTGACTTTTCTTCCTGTGATCTAAAGATTTTTCTACTGATATTTTATTAATTGTTTCTAAGTTCTTTGAGATATCTTATATAGCCCTTAGTGCTAATGATTGCTCAAATACAGATGTCTTCCAAACAGCTCCCACACTGAGATAACACTTAGGCATGATGATTTATTATTATAAAAATAATTCACACTTAGTGTAATATAACAAATAACCAAAGTATGTGAATTTAAAAGAGAAAAAATGTAATTCTGGATAGAACCACTTTACAAACAGCTGAGCAAAATTTCATGCAAAATCCAAAGTAGAGTTCCTACAAAGAAATATTTATTTTGCACCAAAGTAAAATTAAAAAATTGTTCGTGAAGACATTATAAATTGTAAAATCCCATGTATACCATATCTTAGAGTTAGGTACATTAATTTTTATAATCCAAATTTTAATGACAAGAAATACTTCTTCTGTAAGCAGTTATAGTGATTTTGTATTATCTAGGAAAACAATTATTTTAGCTAAGTATATAAGGTTAAATTCAAAGGCTTGTAGCTATTTTTAAGGCGTTTGTAGCTAGAAATATTTGGAAGTTTGTCACTTCAGTTTTTTCATTCTTGAATTCAATTTTCTTAACCCTCAAATCCAATACTTTCTTATTTTTCTCACATAGGAAGTTATCTGAAAGTAAATGTAATTAATGCTGAAACTTTTAGCCATTTTCTTGGCAAAGCTATAGTACTGTAAGTTGTAAGACTAGAGACTGTTTTTTTTTTTCTAACACAGCATCAAACTACCTATCTACTGTCACATTTAAATGAAGACTTACAAATGTCAATGCATAACAATTAGGCACATCTCTCTGTTAAAGCTCTTCTAAATTGATCATCAGTGGTTTTCATGGAGTACATGGTTTTTATGTTGGGTGATTTTTTCACTCTGCCCTAAGAAACGTCAATATATAAGAGTCCACACTCCACTGACCATAATCAAGCATAGAGTTTTGTGGTAAACTTAGATAGAGAGATAAGGACTAGTGGAGAAGGAATGGGGGCTTCTAAGTTTCATGGGCCATTTTGGAGCTTGGAAAATAAGAATAAAGTTTCTACCATATTTTTCACTATCATGTTTTGGATCTTTCAGGGTTATACCCTACTTATCTGACTCCCAAGACTTTATCAACAATACTATAATTAAAATAATCACTACATCTGATCCCGCAAATGTGGGCCCCTAACTCATGACCCTGAGATTAACAGTCTCATGATCTCTTCACTGATAATGTTTTTATCATTATAAGGTAATATTTTTTTCTGCTGCAAAAAATATTTTGTCTTAACAAGGACACAATGTGCCAAAAAAGGAACTCAACAAAGTTAGGGCTTTGGCAGGGTTTTTTTTTTGTCCTTCCATAAGAATAAAACCATCCAACTAAAGAATGTGCAGACCATTGGAAAATGAGATATTTGAAGAAGAAATCCAGTGAAAATGTTCTAAGAAAAAGATTAATTGGATTAATGGTATAGTTCACTTCCAACAGGATACAAACATCCCCTAATGTTTGATTTTTCTGTACAAACATAAGAGGCAAATGTCTTCTTTGTAGTCACAACTCAATGAAAATTTAAAACTAACTTTGGAGTCTCAGCATGGCTCTCTTCTTCTCTAAACCCAAACATGATTGTTAAAGGAAAATCCAAAGAATCTGTCTTATGTCAGAAAAGACACCTGGTATAGAAAGAAACTATAATTAATGGACTATTATATTTTCCCTATTCCCATAACCCCTTGGATTTATTTTGACTCTTTAAAACATCTTAATGAATATCTTATCTTAAAATTCAAAATATATATGTAAATATATTATATATACACCCATATATATATGTATATATATATGTATATATATCTTTCTTTTATGATATTAATGGTCATATAGGGTGCTAACTGCTTATAGATTGAGGCTCTACCTAACTTCTTGTATATGATTCAGGCTTGAGTCTGACACAAGTAGTTAAAATGAAGATTGTAGATTTTCGCTTATGAGGTTCTTAGAACCCTACAACACAGCCTGCTCCTGTTCTGAGGGGACCAGAGAAGTGAGCCAGCAGCCACAAGCATTGTCAGTTGCATGCAACACTCTCTGGGACCATACAAGTAAAACAGAATCCAGTGGCTTCTCCTCAACTCCCTGGCTTTTCTAATCAGCCAGCAGAGAGTGTTCCTGCTGCTGGGCTTTTCCCCGAATACACCCTGGCCCCAATCCCATCTTTTCACCTGTGAGGCCCTTAGAACCCTGCAACACAGCCTGCTTCAGTGCTGAGGGAAACCAGAGAGGTGAGTCAGCAACCACAGGGCCAGATAGCCCACCAAACACTATTTAGGACTGTCCCAGCAAAACAGAACAAAGGGGATGCTCCCCAACACCCTAGGATTTTCTTGCCAGTCAGTGGGCAGTGTTCCTGCTGCTGGTCTTTCCTTCAAGCCACCCTGCCCCAAAGCTCACCTTTTTGCCTGGAAGGTACTTGGAACCCTGTAACAGAGCTTGCACCAATACTGAGGAGACCCAAGAGAGGGCAGACCAAGAGCCACATAAAAGATTGGATCAAGACGCTGAGATACTGTTAGCCTCATTTAAATGAAGAAATGGGTAGGTGTCAATGAAAGAATTCCTCCAACATCCTAAAAAGCAACATGGTAACACCAGAATCCAGCAGACACGCAACAGGTAGACTTGATTATCCTAACACAGTAGACGTAGAAGAAAACAGCTTTAAATGTAACTTTATGAAAATAATGGAGACCTTTGAACAGGAAGTGAAAAACTTCCTTAAAGAAATGGAAAAGAAGACAAGCAAAAAGTTAGAAGAAATTAATAAATCCCTCAAAGATACCAAAGAAAACTAAGAAAAACAAATCAAATAGGTGAAGTAAACAGGTCAAGAATTAAAGACCGAAATGGATGTAATAAAGAAAACACAAACTGAGGGAAGGCTGGATATGAAAAATCTGGGTAAATAAACAGGAACTACAGAGACAAGTATAACTAACAGAATACAAGAGATAGAAAGAATGTCAGGTCGCGGCAGAGAGGTGCTGCAATCAGGAATAGGCTTTGGGGGACCGGCGCAGCGACAGACGCAAGCAGTGGGGACCAACTCGGCAGCAGACACAAGCAGTGGGGATGGCCCGGCTCGGTGGCAGACACAAGTGGCGGGGACCTGCCCGGCGAGGCAGCAGACGCAAGCGGCGGGGACGGGCGCGCAATAACGAGAGCAGATCGCCCCACTACAATTAAATCAAAGAGGTAGGCCTTTTGTTGGCGAGGTCACTGGCAAACGGCGAGCTTGGTCCTGATCCTGAAGACCCTTCGGAGAGATGAGAGTGTTCTTAGCCTGCAGCAGGAACCAGGAAACAGAGCGAGGGCATTTGGTAAGCAGAACTCTTGGCCAGCAGGGAAACCTGATC
>NC_022029.1:29673510-29675072 GCF_000317375.1 Microtus ochrogaster
TGTAACACCATGAAAAAACCAAATCTAAGAATAATAAGGGTAGAAGAGGGAGAACTCCAAATCAAAGGCACAGAAAATATATTCAACAAAATTAAAGAAGATAACTTTCCCAACTAAAAGAAGCATAGCCCTATGAAGGAACAAGAAGTTTACAGAACATGAGTAAACTGGATCAAAAAAAAAATGAAAAAATATCACCTCGCCATATTATAATCAAAACACAAAACATACAGAATAAAGAAAGAATAATAAGAGCTGCAAAGGAGAAAGGTCAAGTAACATATAAAGGTAAACCTATCAGAATTACACCTGAATTCTCAATGGAAAACATGAAAGCCAAAGGTCTTGAATAGATGTGCTGCAGACACTAAATGACCATGGATGCTAGCTGAGACTACTATACCTAACAAAATTTTCATTCACCACCAATGAGAAAACAAGGCATTTCATGTCAAAAACAGATTTAAGAATACACATCCACAAACCAAGCCTTATAGAATGTACTAGAAAGAAAACCCCAGGAAGCTAAAAACACCCACAATAACACAGATATCTGATAACCCTCCAGCAACACAACCCAAAGAATGGAAACACACAAACAATACCACCAAAAAAAACCTGAAGTTAACCACCACTGGTAATTAATATTTCTTAATATCAATGAGGTCATTTCACCTAAAAAAAGACAAAGGCTGAGAGAATGGATACAAAAAGATGATCCAACATTCTGCTATTTATAGGAAACATACCTCAACCTCAAAGATAGATACTACCTCAAAATAAAGGGATGGGAAAGAGTTTTCCATTCAAATGGACCTAACAAACAAGATGGTGTGGCTATCCTCATATCTAGCAAAAATTATTTCAAACTAAAATCCATCAGAAGAGATGGAGAAGGACACTTCATATTCATAATATAAACAATTTATCAAGATGAATTCTTAATCTAGAATATCTATGCCCCTAATATAATAGGACCCACATATGTAAAAGAAGCATTACTAAAACATAATTCACATACCAAACCCCATACACTAATAGTAGGAAATATTAACACTCCTCTCTCTCGAATGGACAGGTCAACCAGACAGAAACTTAACAGAGAAATAAGAAAACTAACAGAGGAATCAAATGGACTTAGACATCTATATAACTTTCCACCCAAACAGGAAAGAATATACCGTCTTCTCAGCACCTCATAGGACCTTCTCTAAAATTGATTACATACTCAGTAACAAAGCATCCACAGATACAAAAAAAAAAAAACCCACCTGTGTCATATTGAATCACAATGTAGTGAAGCTAAAATTTAGCATCAATACTACCCCCAGAAAGCCTACAAACTGATGGACACTAAATAGTCACCTGAACCACCACTGGGTCAAGAAAGAAATAAAGAAAAAATTAAGGTCTTTCTTGAATTCAACAAAAATGAAGGCACAACTTATCCAAACCTATGGGACACTATGTAAGCAGTGCTAAGAGGAAAGTTCACAGCACTAAGTGCCCACATAAAGAAAATGAGAAGGCTCAAACTAGCTACTTAACAGCAAACCTGAAGA
>NC_022029.1:29675792-29677346 GCF_000317375.1 Microtus ochrogaster
AATCAGACCACACCTGATAGAGGAGATAGTAGAAAGTAGCCTTAAATGCATGTTAACATGAGACCACTTCCTACATATAATCCCAGTAGCATGAACAATAAGAGCTGTAATGAATAAATGGGACCTCCTGAAAATGAGAAGCTTCTGTAAAGCAAAGCACAGCATCAATAAGACAAAAAGGCAGCCTGAATAGGAAAAGCTCTTCACCAACCCCAAAGCAGATGAAGAACTGATATCCAAATTATATTAAGAACTCACAAAGTTAGACATTAAAATTCTAAATAACCCAATTAAAGTGGTGTACTGAAATAAACAGAGAATTCTCAACAGAAGAATTTCAAATTGTCAAAAGATCTTTAAGGACATGTTCAACTTCCTTAGCTATTAGGGAAATGCAAATCAATACAACCTGTCAGAAACTAAAGTCAACAACACTAATGATAGCTTATGCTGGAGAGGATGTGTAGTAAGGGAAACACTCATTTATTGCTAGTGGGAATTCAACCACTTTGAAAATTAGCCTGGCATTTTCTCATAAAATTGGGAGTCAACCTACCTTAGGATTCAGCAATACCACTCTTGGGAATATACCCAAAAGATGCTCAATCATATTACAAAAACATTTATTTAACTATGTTCATAACAGCATTATTTGTAATAACCAGAACCTCGAAACAACCTAGATGCCCCTTAACTGAAGAATAGATAATAAAAGGGTGGCACATCTTCACATTAGAGTACTACTCAGAGGAAAACAACAATGACATCTTGAATTTTGCTTGCAAATGAATGGAATTAGAAAACACTATCCTTAGTGAGATAACCCAGACCCAAAAATATGAATATGATATGTACTCACTCATTAGTGGATACTAGTCATAAACAAAGGACATTGAGCCTATAGTTTATGAGCCTAGAGAAGCCAAGTAATAAGGTGAACCCAAAGAAAAACTCATATAGAGTCACCTGAAAATTGGAATGAGAAAGGATTACCTGACAAAATTTGGGAACTTGGGAACAGGGTAGAAGGAAAGAGAGAAGGGAAGAGGAGTCAAAAATGGAAGGGTTGGGGTGAACATGAGAGAATGGGATAGTTAAGATGAAGAAAGGACAGATATGAGAGCAATAAAAGTGGAATATTGATTGAGGGAGCGATTTGGGGGTTAGCAAGAAACCTGGCTCTAGACTTATTCCCAGGAATCCACAAGGATAACCCCAGCTAAGACCCTAAGCAATAAAGAGGGTTCCTGAGCTGGCCTTACCCTGTAGTCAGACTGATGATTATCTTAAATATCACCATAGAACCTTCATTCAACAACAGATAAAAACAGAGACAGAGACCCACATTAGAACACTGGACCTAGTTCCCAAGGCCCAGTTGAAAAGCTGAAGGAGGAAGAGCATGAGCAAGGAAGTCAAGACCATTAGGGATTTACCAACAGAGACAATATTCCCAAGCTAATGGGAACTCACCAACTCCAACTGGACTGGGAATGAATGAGCATGGGATCAAACCAGACCTCTGTGTTGCAGGGAGGGACTGCTTGTTTGTCC
>NC_022029.1:29677447-29685736 GCF_000317375.1 Microtus ochrogaster
AGAACTTACCGGCTGTGGGAACTGAGCAGGACACAAACCCCAAGAGCAGCCCCTCATGTTAAAGAATGGCAGCCATGTGGATAACTGCATCCACAGAAAGACTGAGAAAACATGGAAAAGAATAGAGTAAAGCATGCTTTCTTGGTAGCAGCAATTTCTCAGGTCTGCTCTGCTTGCTAGATGCAAGCAAGAGCTCTCATTTAAAAGAGGCTTCCTGACTCAGCTTTAGCTGCAAAACCCTGTAGCTCTTTCAGAGGTACTGACATGAAACACTTAAATGGTATTGATAAAAGCTGACCATATGCTTGTTGGTTTTCAGCAATAGCAGGAAAAAAATCTGTGCCATTTTAAAATGCCAGCTTTCTGGGCAGTCCTGCCAGGGTAAATGCTGACTCTGTCAAGCAGACGGTCTGACTAAGGAGCATTTGAGTGTGGTTTGTGAGTACACTGCTGCAGCTTCATTGCTGGCAAGGACCTTGAAATGCCATGGAGTTGTGGCAATAAACATGGCTCCAGCTGGTACTGCCATAATGAATCTAAAATCTCAGAAAGCTAAGAAATGGGCTGGATCCAGCCATCAAAACCACGGATCTAATCCTACCCATATTGCTTAGCAAATTAAAGACCCATGTAGTCAGAAAAAGAGAGAGAGATAGTAAAGAGAGATTCTAAGATGACGAAAAGCTCTAAATGGTTTACAATGTGTTAAAAATATTTGCAAGCTTGGGAGAGTATAAAAAAGGTTAAAGTTCTTAAAATAAAAAAAGAAAGGAGAGTACTCGCCCATGGTGGTACACACAATTAAGTCGAATGCCTGGGAGGCAGAGGCAGACAGATCTCTGTGAGTTCAAGATGAGGTAGCTCACACCTTTAAGCTAAGCACTAGGAAAGCAGCGACAGTGAGTTCAAGGACAACCTGGTCTACAGAGTGAGTTTCAGGACAAAGATATGTAGAAACTTCATCTCAAAAAGCCAAAAATCAAAAAATAAAATTATAGGGCTGGAGAGATGGTTCAGAGGTTAAGAGCATTGCCTGCTCTTCCAAAGGTCCTGAGTTCAATTTCCAACAACCACATGGTGGCTCACAACCACCTGTAATGAGGTTTGGTGCCCTCTTCTGGCCTGCAGGAATACACACAGACAGAATATTGTATACATAATAAATATTTAAAAATAGATAATAAAATAAAATCATAGAGTTTAAAATAGAGCTGCATAAAGATGGAAAACACACAGAGAATCTGGATACTGTATGTTATTATGCTTTCTTTGAATTGTTTGAATGCTGAGGAAGGAGCAACAGCTGCTAAGAGATATTTGCTTATAAATTCTGCTGAATTAATCCAAGACAGGTATTTTGAAAATACCTTGACTTCAAAATTTCAGTCAAAAGATATGTTACTTTGGAGAAGAAGATTTTCTTTTGGTTCCACAGGAAATGAGAGGCTGTGGATTAATTCTGAGTTAAGAATAATCTGGTTTGATCAAGGAAGATCACCTGAGAAATCTTTGGTAGGAACATATGGCCTGGATGTCTGAGTTCTACATCCAGAAGAGATTCAAGACTGCTGCCTGAGATAATCAAGCCTCACAGGATACTCCAGTCAGGACTTGATCGTAATTCTAAATTTTCTTTAGGTCTCCATATGATTATCAGCACCCCTAACTAGCTAGAAGTAGCCTGGAATACTGCATGCACATTCCCAAAAAATGTACTATGGGTATTTTCCATGATTTTTTTTTTAAAAAGAGGGGAAAGTGGTGCAGGAGAATTGCCTGTGTTCTGTCAATCATGTTTCTAATCTTGTAGAAGGTATTTTTGTCTACTGAAATATTTTTAAGATTATTTTTGTTATAGCATTTCTATGTATCTACACTTAAGGTATTATAACTATGCAGCTTATTTAACAAACTCATATATATATGTTTAGTCCTTGAAAGTTATTATTATAAACTATGAGGTAATTAAGAAATACATGTTAGTAGTAATCTAACAAATAAATATGTAGCTATGTTATGTATGATTTCAAAGTCAACCAGTTTAAATAGATCAAAGATTTTCAAACACTATTGAGAGCTATAGAATATGGCACTTAAGATGTTTTCATAATATAAGACATTTTCTTGAGAGAGAGAGAGAGAGAGAGAGAGAGAGAGAGAGAGAGATCTGTTCCTATCAGTACCAATTTACTTCAAAAAGGATTGAACATTGAAGTAACTTCTGATGGAATTTGCTTACATTGATGGCAGAGTTAACCACTGGGAAAATAAACTGTTTTTCCCTTAAATGCTGACAGAATGGTGTACAAATTTGGCATACAGGACATAAAAGTAGGCAACTCTGAAACTTTCCCAAGACAAGGTAGGACAGTCTTTCAAAATTTTCTGCTTCACAAAATGTCTGTAAGATATTCTAGATCAGTATGGCAAATATGTATACCCCAATATTCCAGAAGAATCTTGGGGTAACACTCAGGCAGTCAGATGTTTCTGTTGTTTCTATAGTTTTAGGAATTGTTTACTGAGCTCTTCCTTTTTTCTCAGGTAATATTGCATTTTTCTTGGGTTTCTGATGAGGTTGAAGAGTAGACAGTTATAGTTACAGTTTTCCTTAATTCAGATAGAAAGAAAATTAGGCACAAACTTTGGACTCACCAAGTGAGGATAGATAATGTAGTGTTTTCTAAGAATTTGCTAAATACAAATAGATGGTCATTGTAAATGTAATTATTACTTCAAACTTGTTCTTGTTTTATACAGATTTCTTTTGTTAAAGTGAATAACATTTTCTTTTATTTAGACAATATCAGATTTTTTTTATTGTATTTACTTTTATTATGTTAGAGTTATAAAACTTCCTAGTTAAAAAGTTAAAAACTTTCCTAGGGGAAAATGTTGTGAGAGTTTTGTTCACTCTGTTCCCTGTAACTGTCAACACACTGAACATTTATTCAGAGGAGAGAGTTCATGCACAGGTATTCAGAATGAACTATAGAGCTGTTTATGGCTGACTCAGACAGGGAGCAGGGTAACAGGGCAGAAGAATGAGGAGCTTAGAAGATTCACAGGCTCTTTTGGATCTTGTAAAACAGAAGGGAGGATCAGCTGGAATTTTCTCCATCACTTTTTATAGCTACAAGATTCATGACATACTGTCTGACTCATGAGCTTCTAATATTAGAAAGAATTTAGATTATTTTTATAGTATAAGTTTCACCTAAATATTACTTGAGTGGTGGCAGACCCTTATTTTTCATATAAAATATTTTCATTGCTGTTATATAATTTTAACCAGAGCTTCCCTCAAAGTTTAAAAGTCAAAGGACACATGAAATGACCATGTCCAAATTTATTATCAATCCAATGTATTCCTTCTATACATTATTAACTTGATGTTACATTAAAAGATAAAATCACATGATATTGATGGCTTTTCAATGACCTAATGAGCAATAACCTTAGACAACAATGACAACCACACCAGCTTTATGATACATGGGTTTAATGACTATAATTTAAGTACAACAAGCCCTCTGCATATTTTTAATATTTATGAATAAAAATATGATACTCAGATATTAACCTGAGAACACTTTATTTTCTTAACAGAAATCAATGCTATGGCAAGACACATGGATTTCTAACAGAGGTAATCCAAAATCCAAAACTAATTTTAATTCATAGTTTGTTTTTTGTCTATTCATTTTAAACGAGAGAGATGTAAATGATATGTGCCTAGCCTTATGTAAGAAGACTAGTGAGAATTTTTAATCTACACCTGGTTTTAAGGGTTAGTAGCAGGCAGTACAATAACAGGATAACAGACAAGAAAAGTCAGAGAAAATGGGTCCAGTCAGCATATTTGTTCATTTTAGCTTTTAGGAAAGAGTTTCTCTCCATAACTTGTGCTCTAAAGATGGCATTCCCATTTTTCTCAGAAACTTCTCCTATTCAGAACATGAATGTGTCACGTAAAAACTAATGCTACATTGAAAAAACCTACAGAAATCCATAATATCTTAAAATATCTCTGTGGTAACTGTCTGATTTTGAAAGGTCTTGGTATATTATTCTATGTCACATCACAGTCATGTTGCCATTGATAACAAACTTTTTCAAACATGGTATTTCACTTTCAATAAGCTTCTCCTTATTTCTCAGAACCACCTAAAGAAGAGGTGTATTTCTCAGGGCCTTTCCCTTTGAGCCTGAAGAAAGAAATAGTTTTTATGGCATTCCATTCAGTTTACAGCTCACCTCTCACTAGAAGTACAAGGTTAACTAGGTTTCTTTCCGAACTTCAGCTCCTGTAATAATTTAGTGAGGTGCTCACATAAAGAAAAGCCATTAGTGAAAAGAAATTCTTGAAATAAGACAAGAAAGAAGACAACCATGAGTCAATTCATACTTATCACTATACTCATTTCATGTCTACAGCAAGCATATCTTATTAAATCAATACTTCATCTCCTCAAATTAGTTCATTCATTAAAATTAAATCTGAAATTCTCAAAGTTTTGTTTTAATTTTGGTGATAGTCAATGAGAGATGGTTGAAAACTTAAAAAAAAAACAAAAGACTGCAAAGCAATCTAATGAAATACATTAAAATACGCAAGGGTTCTGAGCAGATGTGGAGATATTAGGAAGAGTCTTCATTTGTTCCTTATTATGATAATAAGTGGTTTCATTTCTTTACTACTAGGTTCTGAATGAAATATTAACAATGTTCTACCATTGCAAAGTATGTTTTCTATATTCTAAATTTTTGGAATTAAACTAGAGAACAAATAATACAGTCTAGATATAATCACATTAGAAACTAAATATATACATACAGTTGTCTAAATTCTATTAAATTTTAAAAAAGATGTAGCTAATATAATTAAGATTGAAAGAGATACTACTTACTTTTCAATTAAAGAAAAGCTGATGACAAATGAAATGTACAAAGTTCTCTAAATCATAAAATGATTGATAGTTGAAAAGTTAAGCAGGAGTTATAAAAAGGAAGTATGCATAAAGAAGAGAGATCCCTTTTATAAATATTAGTGCTATACACACAAATATACAAACACATATATACACACATATACACACCTTACTGAGTTTTGTTAATGTTGATTGCTTCTTATATATGCATGTTTAAGGCTGGCAACTTATGACTGAATAACCTATTAGAGGATTTTTCCTTATGGGAGACTAATTTTTCTTCTCTCAACCATCAACTATTGTCTGAAGATCTTCATCTAGAGATGGATCCTTGTGTGATTTCCTGATCTATGTAGTCATCATGATGCTGGTCTTGTTAAGCCAACTATATCACTGTAATTTCATGGGTTCATCTTCTCTCTTTTGCAGAAAAGATGCTACCTTATAGCAGATGTCCTGGTTCAACTCCCTCTTTTGTGATATTCCCCGGATGTTAGATGTAGTGATTGCATTGTACATGCACCAAAGAGGAATGAGATTTCCTATGTCATTTCCTCTATGCATTTTGTTCAGTTGTAGATCCATTTGAACATTTCTATTTATTACAAAAAGAAGTTTCTATGTTTAGAGACAAGAGTAACACATATCTGGCAGCATTTATACATGGAATATGAAAGCTGAGGTAGGCCTTCTGAGAATATGAAAATCTCTTAGTTTACCTTTAGCATAATATGGATTGTAGATGTAATATTTGTAAAATCTCCCTCTGAAGCAGTCTTTCACACAATTTAATTTCCACTTTATAGAAATGACATGGAAAGCTCCCATTCACTCAGGCACACTGTCTCAGTGGGTGGAACAACCTGTTGAGGTCCTGACTTCTTTGCTCAAATTCTCCCTCCTTCTGCTCTTCAACTGAACCTTGAGAGTTCAATTCAGTGCTCCCATGTGAGCCTCTGTCTCTATCTTCATCTGTTGCCATACAAAGGTTCTATGATGATATTCAAAATAGTCATCAATCTGACTAAGGGACAAGGCCAGTTCAGGCACCCTCTCCTCCCTGTTCAGGGTTCTAGCTGGGGTCACCCCTGTGGACTTCTGAGAACCCTGCCAGAGCCAAGCCTCTTGCCATCCCTAAAATGTCTCCCTCAATTAAGGTATCTCCTTCCCTGCTTCCATATCCATCCTTTCTCCAGCTCAACTATCCCACTCCCCCAAGCTCTCCCTAACCCTCCCCTTCTCCCTTCTCTCTCTCGCTCTCCCTTTCCCCCCACCCCACCCCCACCCCCATGCTCCCAACTTTTGTCTGAGCAAATGGGAGCTCACCAAATCTGCTGGGCTGGGACTGAACGAGCATGGGATCAAACTGGACCCTCTGAATGTGGCTGACAATTGGGGCAGACTGAGAAGCCAATTATAATTACCCTGGAATATATCTCTACTGTATGTAGTGGCTTTTTGGGATTCTATTCTATTTAGATGCATACCTTCCTAAGCCTGGATGGAGGGGGGAGGGAGCTTGGACATCCCACAGAGCAGGGTACCATGCATTCTCTTAGGACTAGAGAGGGAGGGGGAAGGGTGAGTGGGGGGAAGAGAAGGGAAGTGGGAGGAGGGGAGGAAGTAGAAATTTTGATTGGTATTATTTATAAACCAATAAAAAGAGAAAAAAGTGACATGGAAAAGAGACTTTTGCATCTTGTCAAAGGACCACTACTTGCTTCATTTGAATATGCTACGATTCTCTTCTCCATATTTGTTTTAAGATTCTAGTATACTTTGACTGTGCTATGACAGTTCACAAAAAGAATAGTGGAATTCAGTAGTGATTGTAGAGCACACAGGAGCAGCCAGCCGCACAATCCACTTAAATTAATTGTAATAATCAGGGTCTTTTCTTATTTTCCAAAATCTCTGACCCCAAGATTCACAAAAGAACATCCTGAACATTTGTCTTTTAATTACATTTAAGAGAAATCAATAAACAACTAAGAAGAGACAGTTTAATAAAAAGACACGAATTAATTATTTTCTTCAGGGAATGTGATGCATTTTTCTGTCCTTTACAGGTTTCTCTTGATATGTGAATCCCCACTGTTTGCTGAGAATATTTTAATACCATTTGATTGCCAATAATCATAGCAGAATAAAGTCAGGTAGGAAATCCAAACAGAGATATAGAGACTGAGCATAGTCAAGGAGATACCATGTAGCTACCAAAGGAGGTAAATGCCAGAACATTACTGGTAGGCCACAGCCTCATGGTGATACACAGATTAATAGAAATGGGATAATTTAAGATATAAGAGATAACCAGGGATATGCCTGAGACAATGAACAAGAAGTGCTGTAATTAATTTAGTTTCTGTGTGATTATACAGATTTGGATGACTAAGAAATGATCCAGCAGCTCTGTGTTTTCAAATGTCCCCAAAGTGGGGCAAGTATATCCACATAAAACCTGAAAGAGCTTGGGAATGAATTTTAAACACAAAAGAATAGATTTTAGCATATCTTCTTGGTAGCAACATTTTCTTGGGTGGGCTCTATTTGCTAGAGGCAAGCAGAGGCAAGATTCCTTTAAGAGAAGGCTTCCTGACTCAGTGTAAGCAACAAAAAATGCCCAGAACCTTTAAAAACCAGTTTGCTTGTTTGTCCTAGTTCTGTTACAGAGCACTTAAATATGGTCTGTGAGCAGTGTGTCACTAATTGCTTAATGGTTTCATAGACCTGCTGCATCCCTAGAGCTGGGGTGAAGAATATGGTTCACAAAAGCAATATACATGCCTTTGCCATGTTGATCTGTGTGGAGCAAACATACAGGGCCATGTAGTTGTTCCTAGACATGACCACTTAGCATACAAAAGTACTCCTGGTCAGAAAATTATTAAATATACAAAATAAAGACAAACTCAGACAAAAATAAATCCCTGAACAGGTCACAACATGTCTGGAAATGTACATAGTCTTGGTAGAGAGAGGAAAAAGAGTATATAGAGAAGAGTACAGAGAGTCATAGATTAAAGAGGTAAAGATAATAAAAGAAATAATAAAAGTAATAGAGTTAAAAATAAGCCATAAAAAGATGGAAAATGAATATAGAATCTAAATTATGTATATCATTATGGTTTTTTTTTTGAATTTTCATCTGTGAATGAGCTAACTACACAAAGAAATTTCATTGTATGGGCTGCTAAACTAAACTAACATCTATATTCTAAAGTTATCTTGAGGGGCTGGAGAGATGGCTCAGTGGTTAAGAGCATTGCCTGCTCTTCCAAAGGTTCTGAGTTCAATTCCCAGCAACCACATGGTGGCTCACAACCACCTGTAATGAGGTCTGGTGCCCTCTTCTGGC
>NC_022029.1:29686506-29689110 GCF_000317375.1 Microtus ochrogaster
GCTCCTTATGGAGTTTGCTAGTCATTTGGGCAAGAAACTGTTCTTGCCTGAACTGCTTGAGGTAAGGGTATATGAACATGCAGGACTCACAGAGAAAAGACTGCTGAGCTTGGTAGAAAAGGTGAGACCATCCTTCAGGGTTCCTGCTTTATGAAAAAGTCTGCCAGTCATTTTGTAGGACACAGAAGAAAGTGATCAACAAACTGCCAATATAGGCAAAACAGACTTTCAAATTTCCTTTGTCATGGAAAAGTCTGCCAGGTACTATGGGCCTCTGGACTACCTCGAACTTTAGGTCTCGGCAGTGAGATGCCTCTGTCAGTTCTAGAGGTTTGGAAGTTGCTTACAAGGCACTTTCTGTTTGCTTAGGTAATGTTATATCCTCCTTTCTGTGGAATATCTCTCATAATAATGGAAAAAACTATGCAAGCTGTCAAAGTAAAACAGAAATCATTCTATTCAGTTGTAAAGTCTGTTAACTGTTAACCACAGCAGTAACAACCAAAGCAAGAGATAGCCAAGGATACTATGGTGACACTTATATCTTGGGACTAACAACAGATATATTATTGGACTAAGGACAACTCAATAGGAATAAGTTCATTCCAGGTACTGTAAACCAAGTCAACTACTTGTGACTGGTATTGGTATGGTCATGGATGCCAGACTAGAGAAGAACATATTACTTCCTTTTTTTCTAAATCAGTACAATTCCTAACTTCATTCTGAAGACCTGAACTTGTATCCATAGATATATGTAGCTCTCAGCCATCATCAAGGAAGCATTTATTTACATTTTTGGGGAGTGGAGACAATCACAGAAGCCACAACTTGTTAAAATATGCATAACAACTGACTGAGTGCCTGTCCATAATTGATATATCTACAATACAATCCATACACCTTAGGGTCAAACAGCATTATGGAAGAGGAGATGGCAGTTTTGTAACAGCCAGAAGACCAGTTTATCTGCTACTAATAATTGTAATATTTTGAAGGAAAACATACACACAAATTCTTAATGATATAATCACTTGAACCAAACCTACATGATGATAATACCAGATAATATCACAATTTGAATGAAGGCAATATTACAAGGCCCTATCTATACTGTCTAGGGAGTACTGTCTAGAGAGTGAATGATCAGGAAACAATGATGGTTATTTTATTTGAAACATCTTCTACAAGGAATTACAGAAAAAAATTATAGTAAGAAAATTATTAAATGGAGGACCATGGAGTTTAGCATCATTCTCACATTAGTATATGGAAGGTACCCTTTGTTTATGTAAACTTACTATAATTCTTAAATTTCTCTGGAGCAGGATAGAATCTTCAGCTAAAACAGAGTTCTCCCACTCTGAATGCTATCCACTAAGGTGAAACTGTTCATTTCCTTAGCTGAATAGTGAGTAAAATAATTTTTTTCAATAAGTGTATAATATTCAACATTTCTCTTTCTGCCTACCACTCCCTACCCCTTAAGTACAGCTAGTAATTGCCGAAATGTAATATGAATGTTAGCAAAGAATGTTTATTCATGTACTACTAAAATTATAATGATGTTTTTATTTTTAATTTAAATTTTTTATACAATATAATTTATCATCTTTCACCTTCTTGTGATTCCTCCAAGATCTTCCCTACTTCTTCACCTACCTAACTTTATGATTTCTCTCTATTTCTCTCTTTCTGTCTCAGGAAAAGATTGAAAAACAAGCAACAACAAAGATGTACAAAAATGAAAAACAAAACAAGTGGAAAAAAGACCTCTACAACAACAATGACAACAAAAACAAAATGCCCAAATAAAGTGAAATGAAGAAAAATGCCTTTAAGTCAGTTTTGTATAATGAAGTTATAATGTCTAGTAACTCAAACAATACTTTTAATTTGAACGACTTTGCAGTTGTAATCAGACTATGATGAGGTCTTGGAGTCATAGGTCACTAGTTCAATTGCTGATATTCTTATAAAAAGTTATTTGGACTTCAGAAAATATGCAAATCATGGAATTCATATACAGGTGAAGGAATGACAGAGAAGGCTGGCAAAGTTGTCAGAAAGTGGGAAAAAGATATGAAGCAGATTCTCCTTCACAGTCCATGGAAGGAAGTAGCTACACCATCTCAGACTCAGAGCATAAAGATCCATAATATAATTTTTACAGTTTAAAGCACCTACTTATTAAACTAAAGCATGAATATAAAAAAAGTCAAGCAAAAAATTTTGGAGCGAACCAAGGAGGGAGAAGAGGAAACTGTAATAATGTGAGAGGTATTACTTTACCTATCTGCCCTCAATTAGCTAAAAGTATAAAAGAAGAACAAAGTTTTAGTTAATTAATTTAAATATTTTAGCTATTATTTTGTCAAAAACAATTTTCAGAAAAAAAATTCACAATTAAATGAAAACCATGTATAAACCATGCCTGTTTTATAAACACTCATTAAAAATTTTAAAACACCCAATTAAAAAATGGGGCACTGATCCGAACAGAGAATTCTCAAAAGAAGAAGTTCAAATGGCCAAAAGACACTTAAGGTCATGCTCAACTTCCTTAGTGATAAGGGAAATGCAAATCAAAACAACTTTGAGATA
>NC_022029.1:29690145-29693934 GCF_000317375.1 Microtus ochrogaster
TTAAAACACTGCATTTCAGACAAGTTAGAAAATTTGGTTATATCTTCCATTATATACAAACAAAATAAGTTATAGTTTCTTAAAAACAAAGTATAAGAAATGTAATGATGAGAAAACAATAATCAAGATACTGATAAACAAATGATACAAATTAATAATGAACAAATATGAGGAAGACATGGTGCTAAAGTGGCACTCAGTTTCTATTGTCTCTTGGACTAAGCTGTGGCTGTTCAAAAGCTAGGTATGTTTTTCTGAATTCACAAAGAAATTAATAGAGAACCCAAAAGGAAAATCTAAAAATACCTATGGAATGCTGTGAAAAGAGTTTTATGCCATACTGAAGGCCTCCCATAAGAAATAAAAGAGCCTTCACAAGAACTGCAGTCTAATTTTAATTCAGCACACTGGCTCATACAACTCATATATGAATTAGATTAGGTTATTCTTGCTTTATTAGTATACATAATCATGTAATTGGCATTTTTGGGAGGAAATAATGCCAATAAAAGTCTTCAGAACAGATGGTTTCATACAATTCATTGATTTGAAAAATACAGCAGTGAAGTCCCTGTTACTCTTAATGACAGGATAGTGGATGAAGGTTGATGACAATATCATGAAAAAAGACAACCAGATGTGTATGTGTCCACCATCCTGAGTTGCCTCCTGAATACTAATACAGAAGATCTACCCCAGCCATAGCCCAGAGGACTTTAATTTCATAATTGGGTCAGAAAATGTAAGGATATAGGAAACTTGAATAGACATTTGATACTGCACTAGAAATGGCTTCATATTCATGTGATGTTTGACCAGATAGCAGAAACTGGCTGAAAAAAAAATAACCCTTCCACTAGAGATAATCAAAGGTATAATCCATATAAAAGATACAAAGACCTTGGTTATGTGAGCCTCTGGATGCAGGCTTTTTTTTTTTATCTTTACTGTTTTGTAAATTCTCCATCATAATTAATCACGTAATAGCACCACAGACTGAAACAACTGTGATGGTCTTCAAACCAATCATCAAAAACTTTCATTTCAAATTTAACTGGGACATTACAATGATGTAATATTGCTCAAAAATGTATATTGAGTGGTCAACAAAATTTCACAAATTATACAGCACTACATGAAAATATACCAAATAGTAACTATATCAGTATGATGTATGGAAAAGCTTTTGTTGTTGGTGTTTGGTCTTGAAAAGTAACAAAGGTCTGGGTGACTGTGGCTTTGAGAGGTTTCAGAAAATAGATCCATATTTGCCTGCTAACATCAAACCATTTTAGGACTTCAAAAACCAAGCATTTGTCAATATAAATAAAAAAGTTTTTGTTTCTAAGATGGCTCATATTGACTAGATCATCATGTGTGCAGTGAGGTGTGAAAACAGATAAGACTGTTCCTAAAGCTTCTGAATGCCTTCAGTAAATTTCAGACAAAGTGGTATAATAAATGAGAATCTGCAAAACCAGCTATTATATTATCTTCATGACAATAGGCAATAGAGCTTCCAGAAAAAAGGCTGGATGTTCTGCTCCCCACCAAACTGTTAAACAACCAGAAAAGCCCAAATATCCTGTGAAAAAATAAGAAGATTAAGAAAATGCTTGCAGCCGGGCGGTGGTGGCGCACGCCTTTAATCCCAGCACTCGGGAAGCAGAGGCAGGCGGATCTCTGGGAGTTCGAGGCCAGCCTGATCTACAAGAGCTAGTTCCGGGACAGGCACCAAAGCTACATAGAAACCCTGTCTTGAAAAAACCAAAAAAAAAAAAAAAAAAAAAAAAAAAAAAAAAAAAAAAAAAAGAAAGAAAGAAAGAAAATACTTGCAAAGACACTTACATTATTCATTATTGAGTTGAAAAAAATTGGGAAGACAAATCCAAAAAAAAACTGAGTATTAACTTTAGAATGATACTTCAGTGTTGTTTCCCTAATTTATTTTATACAAATGTTACACCTCAATAACTAAGTATTCACTTATTAAAGAACCTGGTTAAATTTGGAGGTGATATATTGTACTCTATGTTTTCTGATAAGCCTTCTTTAGGTTAACTTCAGGTATAACTCAGATTCTTTTCTGAGAAATGACAGCAAAGTACAAGAGTTTAGCAATATATAGAATAGCTTATTTAGATATTACATTATTAAGATAAATTGTTCACCCCCTGTACCCCCACCAAGAGCAACAATATGTCTGTACAAAAGTTAAACAGCTTAACGAATTTTAAATATATCTTCTCTTTCTTGGAAGAGAATAAAAATAATGGCAAACATAAAGACTCATTTTAGAGTTCTTGCTAAAAAGTAGGAAAAGAAAAATTTTAAGAATCAAAAAAGAAATAAAATTATTATGACTCTTCATGTAACCACAAATACTACAAAAGAATATAAAAATATATGTGAATTGGAAAAATAGGTAAATTCAAGATATGATATATGAAAATAAGACATACTAACGTTCAACAAATATTTGAACAATGTTCTAGTTTTCAGTCTATTGCCATAATAAACACTGTGACTGAAAATAGTTTGGATAGAAAAGAGTTTATTTTAGGTTAATGTTTACAGTCAATCATGAAGGGAGGAAATAAGGGAGGAACCCAGACACAGAAACTGAAGTTAAAGTCATTGAGAAAAACATACTTCCTTCCCCTGACTTGGTAGCCTGGTTTCCTGTTAGCACCAAAAACCCACTGCCCAGGGGTGACACCACCCACAATGGATGAGGCCCTTTCACATAAGTATTAGCCAAGAAAATGTCCCACAGGCATCTTCACGGTTTAATTTAATGGAGGCATTTCCAGATGATATGAACTTGTGCAATTTGACAAATGTTAGCACAGATGTCTAACATGATTAATCATCAAAAAAAGCAAATTACAACTGCAATGAGTTGTCACCTCAAACCCACAAAATTATTACCATCTAGACAGTACAGAAAGTAAAAGTACCAATAAGTATGTATAAAAAAATTGAACACTGTGTTCTGTTGGTGGTATTTTACAAGATACAATCTTTATACAAATAGTAACAATGTTCATACAGAAATTCTCACCATAGGTCAATGTTTAAATAGCATGCCAAATGGATGTCATTATTTTCATTGTTTGTGGTGTTTTTAAGTTCTGAGCTAATATAAATATATAAATAGGAGTTGGCCACTTACAGTTATTGTAAAATTATTGCTCCTCTTTCTCTGCTTTGTGTACCTATCTCTGCTGCACACTTCAGCCACTATGAAGTGAACTTTTCTACTTCACTTTCCATAGTATGATGGTCTAAAACAATAAGCCAAAATAATATTTTGTCTGATATAGTAATCTCAGCAGTGCAGGAAGACATAATACAGTGTGTGTGTGTGTGTGTGTGTGTGTGTGTGTGCGTGTGTGTGTGTTTAATATAGAGAGATAAAATGAAGGAAGAGATGTTTACATGTGTTCATATCAGGACTATTTGTAATTTTTCAGAAATAAAATTTATCCAAATAATTATTAATGCATAAATAAACAATAAGTATACAGAGGTACAGAATAAAAAAATTGCCCTTAAAGAAAATCTTATCATATAAAGCAACATAGTAATATTTGTGGCCACTATCCAAGACAAAATAACCCAATCACAAAGAGACAAAATGCTATATGATTCCTTTTATGTCAAGTATCTGAGGTGGTCAAGTAGAGAAAAGAGTTTGTGAATTTTCAAATTTTCAAGATAGTTAAGTTCTGGAAATAAGTTTTAGAGACCGGGTGGTGGTGGTGCATGCCTTTAATCCCAGCACTC
>NC_022029.1:29694034-29701429 GCF_000317375.1 Microtus ochrogaster
CCATGCTTAATCTCGTATGCCGTCTTAAAAAAAAAAAAAAAAAAAAAAAAAAGATTTAGAGCAATGTAAATATAGTGGACATTTCTTAATTGTATACTTAAAAGGGGAAAATACTAGGGATTTTATTATGGTCTTTAATCATAATTAAAAGTTCAATTATATAGCAAGCTTCCATAAAATAATTCCCTATATATCTACAATTACATAAAATAAAAAACAGAAAACTTGTAAAAGATTGTTAAGAATACATAATTAATAAAAATATTTCATTCAGATGTAGCTGTCATGAGGACTACAACACCTTTAATGTTGACAAAGGATAACTCAGCAGGAACAAGCAGAGAATACTTCTATGTGCAGACACATTCTCATTTTCAGCTTTTTGTAGTGGATGGGGAAAGACAGAAGTGGGATATTTGGATTGCATCAGTATTTGCAGGGTGAATAATTTGGGGGGATTTTCTGTGTTATTTTTTAGTAAAATAACCAAATAAGAAAGAATCCAAGGCCCCTGAGCTTTTTTTTTCTACCATAGAATCTCTAGATGGCAATTCAGAGAACTTGAATAGCTGAGTCATGTGTGTCTCATTTTTGTAGTTACTTGGACAACTATGCATTGAAATCCATCATATCAGAAAAGATCACAATGACATGTAAGTAAGAAGAACTCCAATGATAAATCTTAGAAGTCAAATATCAATTGAGCAAATATTTGTTCAATATATAACACAAAAACAGAATAGCTAAAACTATCCTATGCAATAAAAGAACTTCCAGAGGTATCACCATCTCTGATTTGAAACTCTACTGTAGAACTATAATAGTGATAATAATAAAAAAACAACATTGTATTATCATAAAAACAGAAGATGAATCAATGGAACCAGGCATAAATCTACTTACTGGTGGATACTTGATTTTGGATGAAGAAGAAAAATTATTCAATGGGAAAAAAGTTCCTCTTCAACAAATGGTTCTGGTTTTACTGAATGTCAGTATATAGAAGAATACAAATAGATCTGTACCTATCACCCTGCACAAAATTCAGGATCAATGATCTGAATATGAATCTAGATAAAATGAACATGATAGAAGATAAGGTGTGAAAGAGGCTTGCATATATTGAAACATGAAACAACTTTCTGAATAGAACATCAATAGCACAGACACTAAGGATAATTAGAACCTCCTGAAACTGAAAAGCTTCTGTAAGACAAAGGACACTGTCAATAGGACAAAATGGCAACATAAAGAAAGGGAAAGCATCTTCACTGACCCCACATCTGAAAAATGGTTTATTTCCAAAATATATAAAGAACTCAAGGTCAGGAAGTATTGACACACACCTGTAATCCCAGAATTCAGGAGGCAGAAAAAGTTGGATCACTGTCAGTTTAAGACCAGCTTGGTTTACAAAATGATTTCCAGGACAGTCAATGTTGTTAAACAGAGAAATACTGCCTTGATACCTCCCCCCCCAAAAAAAACATCAAGAAACAATCCAATTGTAAAATCAGGTACAGATCTAAATAGAGAATTCTCAATAGAAGAATTTAAAGAAAGGTTTAGCATCCTCAGTCATCAGGGAAATGCAAGTCAAAATGACTCTGAGATTCCATCTTACACAAGTAAAAATGGCTAAGATAGAAAAACACAAGTGACAGCCTACACTGGAGAGGATGTGGAGCAAGTGAAACACTCCTCCATTGCTAGAGTGAGTGAAAATTTGTACATTCACTTTGGCAATAAATAACAACAGTTACTCAGAATATCAGAAATCAATTTACCTCAGAACCAGATATAACACTCTTAGGCGTATACCCAATGGATGCTTAATCAAACCACAGAGACACTTGCTTAACTATGTTCATAGGAGTATTATTTATAATAGTCAGAAGCTAGAAACAGTCTAGATGTTCTTCAGCTGAGGACTGGGTAAAGAAAATGTGGTACATTTACAAAATCGATTATTACTCAGCAGTTAAAAACAATGATATGATGTAGTTTGCAGGCAATTGTATGGAAATAGAGAAAAATTATTCTGAATGAGGTACTCCAGATCCAGAAAGACAAACATGGTGTGGACTCACTAATAAGTGGATATTAGCTGTAAAGGATAACCATATTACAATCCACAGACCTAGAGAGACAAGGTAACAGGATAGTTCAAGACAATGGCATGTTCAGATTTGCCTGGGATTAGAAAATACAAGAGATATTGTGGGTGTGTATTGGACCATGAGGGATGGGCATGAGACAAGGAGGGGGAGAAGCCTGAAAGAGACAACTGTAAAGGGGTGCACTTTCAAATCTTGTAGAAATCTCGTGCAAGGACAACTCTCAGGAATGACCCCAGCTAAGACTTATCAATAAGGGATGTGTAGACTGAACTGGATCTCTTTTCTAATAGTGAAGAGAATGAGAAATGAACCCAGTCACAAAACCTCGATGTACAGTTTGCCCTGTCTTTGGGATGTGTTGAGGGTAAAGATGGCACAGAGATTGTGGCAATGGCCAACCAATTACTGGTAGAGGCTCAGACCCATGACAGAATAGTGCACCTACCCCTGATACTGATTGGAGTGCTAGGATTCAGGCAGGATGGCCCAGAGAGTTAGGATGGAACCGCAGGTGATTGGAGAAAAAAAAAGAGTCAATGTAATTATTACTAGTGCTATTCTACTATACTCATAGAATGGAATATAGCCCAATATTCCTTAGAGAGACTTCTTCCAGCTATAGATGGAAAGGTCCCACTGACAAACATTAGGCTAAGCTCAGGGTATCCAGCTAAAGAGAGGAAAGAAGGACTGTAGGGGCTAGAATAGTCAAGGATAGAGACTGAAACAACCAGCGAGTCTGCAGGGACTGACCTAGGCCCTCTGCTTATATGTGACAGCTGTATAACAGCTGTTGTTAAACAGTTGGTCTGTGTGTGGAACTCCTAAAAGTGGGAACAGGGGTTATTTCTGATTCCTTTACTAAATTTCAGGACCATATTTCTCAACCTGGGTTGCTTTACCCAATCTTAAATTAGGGGGAAGTACTTAGTCATTTTGCAACTTGATATGTCATGGCTTTTTATATCCATGGAAGGCCTGCCATTTTCTGCATAGAAATGGAGGAGTGGATTGGGGTGGAGAGGGTGGAAGGCAGAAGGAAATAGGAGAGGAGCTGGGAAGAGATGAAGAAGTGAAAACTATGGTCTGGAAGTAAAATAAACAAATCAACTTCAAAAATCTAAAAATATAACTAACACTGGGCAGCGATGGTTCATGCCTTTAATACCATCCCTCAGGAGGAAGAGGAAGAAAGAGCTCTGTAAATTGTTGATCAGCTCTTTACAAAGCTAGTTAAAGAGTAGCCAAGGCAATACAAAGAAACCCTCTCTTGCATAACCATATATATATGCCTTATAACCAAGATATTCTACCCTAGTAATATACCCAAAGTAGTGTAATTCAGCACACCACAGAGACACATCTACTTATACCATAGTTTAACACAGCTAAGTTTAATGAATCAATTAGACTAGCATCTAACTAGCCTAAAAATAATTCTCACAGTTAAAAATGGTCATAATGAGATCATTTTATATATCACATAGACAAAGAAGACTCAAAGATGAAGTCATATGGAAATGTATGTAAATTGCCTTATCTAGCAAGGCTGTTTACTAGATATACATCAGAACTATAATACTAAAAATGCTTCAAATACATTCAGGCCTTATACTCTATGCCAGATCTTATTTGCTACTAGAAAATCTCTAAGAGTGGCCATAATGTCCATCTTTTAAACATGAGGGATCAAAAATTTACCCAAGCTCCCTGTCAAGAAGGCAGAGAACCAGTTTTACACCACCCCTATCTGCCCTAAGGCTAATTCTCTCCCTAAACATGCAAATAGATTTAGAATTTCACATATGTAAATGAAAGGTACAATCTGTTGCTCAGAAATTCATGTATTATATTTACATAATACCAATATTTGTATTCTCAAGTCTACATAATTTTTATGCTCCAATTTGCATGCTAAAAATGTGGAAACAGGACAAAGATAGCTTTTAGCAGCTGAATTACTGTTTGTTCAAAAAGTATGTGCTTAGAATGAGTAAAATCATATTTACAACTATACAAAATATATCCAAAATGCTTTCAAAGGGTCAATATGATTTTAAACTGCCTCTACAAATTTATTCATGTGTTTAAGTAACTGCTAGAATACCAACTGACAAAAAGGATTAAGCTAAAATTGCATTAAGAGTCTTTACAATTACAACCAACAAGGCAGTCATAGTCACCGACACTTCCTAATTTTGGCAAGATTATTTAGAAGAAAAGAAAATAAGGACACTAAGAACTTGGTTGGTATTATTGAACAGAAAATAATGTTATCAAATGAAATAAGACAATCCCAATTAATTTTCACACGAGACAAGATTATTTGGCTCTAGTCTCCCCTTTATGTTCCCTATAGATCTTCCTAAAACATTTAAAATGCATTTCCCCTTAAGTGATTACAAATATTCCAGCCTATTCTGAGACTTTCAGGTTCTTTTCCAGTTAAAATAATCTGACAAACATGAGAGAAAAAGACAGAATAAAACAGAGACAAGAGTCATTGATGTGGGAGCATGGTCTCCTATAGTTTAAAATGCAATGGGAATGTTGCACTTATGCTGTCTTGCTTCTGGCTCCCATTTCAGCTGCTAGACTCTGTTCCTGTTTTGGCGCTCAGAGGACTATTGTTTAGGAGGTGATCTGTAAGTTTTCCCCCTTAAATAAATAACCTTTTTATTATCCTAATTCTGAACTGGTTGGGATTGTTCTACGGCATCAATTGGCACCCAACATTTTGTTTTAGAATCCCCTGGCTCTGCTGTCTGCCACCAGCTCCCTGGCTTGGCACGAGGCCTCCCTCAGCAGGCTACGGCCTGCACGAGGAGCTAGCAGTTTAATATAGAATTTTGCACAGCTGCCTCACTTGCTACTGATCAGCCACAGTTCTTTATATTTTCTCTTTACACACCTCGGATTGGCTTCAACTCTCCACTGACCCTACTGTTTGTCTTCTGCCAGGGTGTACAACAGACATTTGGGTGAGATGCAGGCTTCCCTAGTCTGAAGCACCTGTTCTGCTTCTTTCTGATGATTTGTTTGTGTTTGCCTATTCCATTGCTCTAGATACAGTCTGTGATTTATCTTTCAGCACTTTGCTCTAAAATCAGATTTCAGAACAGCCATGGGTAAATTCACGTGACCGCTACACCATGCTGGGTTAGATTTGTAGGTGGCCTGCAACACCTACTGGCAGGGTACAGTTATTCCACCTAATCCAGCTAATTAAACCATAGGTAAGATTTAATATCCTAATTATAAATCATAAATTGCTAAATTAAAAGGACAATATGAGAGGCAATCTAAGCATCTAAGGTTTCAATAGCCTCATTACCTACACCATGTGTGAGTTTTTACAAGATTTTTATATTGTCCCTTCTACATCACTATTTTTATTTGTGGAGATCAGTCTTGTACTCAATATTTTTTTCTTAAAATTATTGTTTGAAAATAAGGTTAATAATGAGGCATTTTTAGAGGTGGTACAGTCTTTTAAAACTGAAACCACACTTCTCAGGAAAGAGGTTGGAAATCTGGAGAAGGATATTACCAATTTAACTAATAAAATGCAGTCAACTGAGATACTTTTGGAAATGGTACAGACTGATGGTAATTTAAAGGAAGATTCAGCACTTTGTAGAAAGAAACAGTTGATTTGGCACATAAAACACAATCAATGACAGTGGGTACTGAAACATTATTTAAGAGAATTTGCTCTGCTGAATGTATTAATCAGACTCTGTCAAAGGGGTATGACAGATTGATTGATAGAATGTCTCTCCAGAAAGGTAATATGCATGCTATAAAGATTATGTCCAAGGATGAGATATTATCTCTACTAGACAGAATACGCTTAAAGAAAATTAGGAGACAAAAGGCACAAACTAAGAGAGACTGGTTGCAGACTTTTAATGACTTTCAAAGATTATTGGGAGACATTTCTAGTCTATGACTGGCTGTGGGGATAACACCTGATCTAATAATTCATTTAAACATAACTTTAGATGGTGATAAAGACTTGAATGTCCCACCGAATTAATAGTTGAGGCAGAAAAACAATTGATGTTTGTTGAGGAGAAATTACAGGAAACACCTGTGGATAGGGTGAATTCAAATCTTAATTGCATTCTAGTCATATTGCCTTCCAGAATTACTCTTATAGGAATTTTAATGCAGAGGGACCATATTATCTTAGAATGGATCTATATACCACGTAAACCAAGTAAAAAATTAAAAATTTATGTGGAAAAATTTTCTGAATTAATTATAAGATGTAAGAGACTTGGTCAATTAGCAGGTATAGACCCAGCAGAGATTATGGTGCCTTTTACTGTTGATGAAATAAAAAACTATTGGGAAGACAATGTACTTTGGCAAGGAGCTTGTGCTAGTTTTTTGGGAGAACTTAATAGCAAAAGCAATTAACCTTATAAAGAGAACTTCTTGGATTCTTCCCCAAACTGTATGTGATGCAACAATAACTAGAGCCTGTACATTTTATACTGATGCTAATAAATCAGGGAAGGCAGGTTACAAATCAGATGAATTGAGTTAGGTGGAACAAAGCCCTTATAATTCTGTCCAGAAGGCAGAATTATATGATATTCTCAAGGTACTAAGGGATTTTAAAGAACCTCTCAATATAGTTACTGATTCACAATATGCAGGAAAAGATGTCTTACGTATTGAAACTGCTGAATTTAAACCAAATGTTGTGAAATTTACTTCATTATTTATCCAAGTAGAAGACATTATCAGGAATAGGCCTTGTCCTATATGCACATAACACATGTCCAATACCAGGTTCTCTAGCACAAGATAACACAGAAATTGATAAATTCCATAAAACACCCATCATGTCAATAGCAAAGTTATAAAGAAGGAGTTTTCTATTACATGGCAAAAAGCTAATATTATAAAGAGGTGTCCTACTTGCTTTTTCTATAATCAAACACTGTTACCTGCAGGAAGTAACCCTAAGGGAACTCAGAGGAATGAAATCTGGCAGAGGGATGTGTTCCACTTTATAGAGTTTGGTAAATTGAAATATGTACACCAGACCATAGATATGTATTCAGGTATTCAATGGGCAACTGCCTTGAGCTCAGAAAAGACTGATTCAGTAATCACACACTTATTAGAAGTTATTGCCATCATGGGCATTCCCACACAAATAAAGACAGACAGTGGTCCAGCATATGTATCTAAGAAAATAAAACAATTTTTTTTGCTTATTATAATACAAAGCACAGGGCTGGAGAGATGGCTCAGCGGT
>NC_022029.1:29716143-29732542 GCF_000317375.1 Microtus ochrogaster
TTCAGATGGAGCTCCTCAGCCCAAACATTTCTTTTTTTAATTTGTTTGATGTCTTCAAGTGATTTTTGAGGCTCTCTGATTGCTGGCTCCCACTTTAATTTCAGAAATAATAAAAGGGTACACAATTATTCTGTCTCTCAGAATATATAGAATATTTTGAGACAATTTACATAAGTAATCTTTTAATTCTACCTTAATGTACTGCTTTTAAATCTCAACACCTATTGAGGCCTGAGGAGAAACCCAAACAGCCACATCACATCAAGTAAATACAGATACAGAAGGCGATGAAGAGAGAGTTCTTGGTGCCAAAGTGGGGCAAATGGCCAGAATAATTTGAGCAAAGTAGAAAATGTGATGGTTACAGTGGAAGGAAAATTGTGTTCATTACAGAAAGGAGAATGAAAAATTTGGAATTTGACTCTGATCACTGTAATTATCAGTAATGGTCAACTGTAATTATTATAATTTAGAGAAATGAAGGAATCTGGCAAGCACTCAGGCATCTAATCACCATGTTATGACCACACCATTTGGAAAACTTTCATTTGCATTCATGGAGATAAATAGTTTCCTTCTGATTTATTGAGAAGGAAACAGTCTTCTTCACTTTTTATCTTAGAATCTGCTGGAGAAATTTCTCATTCATACTGCTTATATGCAAATGATCTGCATTATGACCACAGAGACATAGCAACTTTTCCTGCCTTTTGTTTTAATGTCTCCTTATTTGGAAGGAAGTACTTGGCTTTTAGTGTCCCAGCCTTCACCACAGCATAATAGGCTCTTGCTGCAGGGAGAATCTATTTGCTGAGGATGCACTAAGTTCTTTGTGTACATGCACAGCTTGGCTTTTGCTGACATGCTGATAAGACTCTTTAGTTCTTTACATCTCAGTGTCCCCATGAGAAAGGCATAGAATCTTACTTTTCAGATAAGAAGTTTGAGCCAGATACAGCAATCTAATGTACATGGAAACTAGAAAAAGACAAGGTCTCCTGATTAAATTGGAAGCGTGGGGACCATGGGAGAGGATAAAAGGGAAGGGGAGAAAGGGGGAGGGGAGAGAAGAAAAATATATAGCTCAATAAAAACAACTTAAAAAGAAAAAAGAAAAAAAAGAAGTTTGGATCTCCATAGTGGGGCAAAACCTTGGGCCCCTCCCCCAACTGCCTTCATTTCTCTAACAAGCCAGCAGGAGAGTTTCCTGCAGGTAGGCTGCCCTAATACCCATCCCATTGACCAAAACATGCAAGCTACTAGCCCCGTCATGCCCCCAGACTTGCCTATGCTCCTGCAACCCTGGCTGAAACGCTGAAATACAGCTTTCTACAATAGAGGCAGGGTCAAGAGGTTAGTGAGAAGCCACCTGGTGGGACACCCCAATTTCTAGGACCTTCATAGTGGGACAAAACACCTAGGCCCTTCTCCCAAATGCCTCAGCTTCTCCAGCCAGGAGGCAGGAGATTTTCCTACTGGAAGGTTGTCCCAATACCAAACCCCATCCACCAGACCCTGCAAAACTAGTAGCTCCATCCCACCCCCAAACTTGGCTATCCTCCTGAAACCTTGGTGGAACCCTGAACCACATCTTGATACAATACATAAAAGGTAAAATATTGCCTGAGGTTTTCTGTCCCACCGGGTCCCACAGCCATTTAGCCCCAAAGAAACACACAGACGTCTACATTAATTATAAAACTGGTTGACCCATGAGCTCAGGCTTCTTATTAACTCTTATAACTGATGATAGCCCATTAGTCTTGTCTATGTTAGCCTCGTGGCTCGGTACCTTATTTGTGGAGGCAGTCACAACTTTCTTCCTCTGTGTCTAGGACATAACTGCAGAATGAAACTTCCCTCTTCCCAAAATTCTCACTATTTCACTTCTACTTCCACCCTGGTTACTTGAGGTCATTGCCCTCATTTGTTGCCCAATTGTTTATTGTTTAATATTCTAATAGGAAGTCTTAGACTTTAGGTTATATACGTACTAACGATTAAAGATAAATAGTCATCTATGTTTGTGATACTTATAGTTTGACTAATCAGGTTCTTTAGATACATAGAGATTGTATTCTGCATCGATTGGTAATCTTCAACCACTCAAAGAGCTGTAGAATATGGCCTTTAAATAACTTAAGATTCTGTTGAAGTCAGAAAAGATTGCTCCTGGCAGCACTGATCTATTCCTGAGAGAATATTGTGCACTGAAGACACCCCACTTGGAGTTTGTTTTCTTCTTGGCATGATTGGCCTTTGGGCAAGGAACTGCACATGTCTCAAGCACTGATAAGTTACATATTATCTGGAAATGAATAAGCAGGACACAAGAAAAAAGACTGTCAAACTTTTCCAAGACAGGCTAAGATGGTTTTGAAAATTTTTCCTGCCTCTGAAAATGGTCTGTCGGTTACTCTAGGCCTTAGCCAAAGTTCTTTGCTTCAATGTTGCAAATGAGATTTTGGGTGATTGTTCAGGTAGTTAATATTGCTCATTTTGGAAGTTGCTTGATTGTACTTCCTGATTACTCATGTAATATTATTTCCCTTCTATGATCTTCTATGGGGTTGAAGACTAGATCATTTTAGTTATTTTCCACTCATGACTTGCCCAAGTTATTTATTATACAGGACTTAAACTGATTAGGGTAGGATAATTATTGAAATATTTATCACGTTTCTTGCTTAATGTATGTGTTCTTATTGTACATAATTTCGTATTAGGCTTAGAACTCTCTTCTTTAAACAAAAGTGGGACGTGCTGTAGGAATTCCTACTACCAGTAGCCTTTAAGTTACCCGTCCACTTGGGCATGGCCTCATACTATTTATGCCAATGTAAAGCACGCATCTGATCCTTTTATGACTAAGGGATTTGGTTGCTGTTATCTGTTGTAGCAGAGGATTGTGATTTGTGAGTCTATCACTAAATAAATAACCCTCTATTATTCTCAATTCTGTGCTAGTGTGGGATTTCTTTTAAGTGTCCTTCTTCAGGTTTCCTTTAAATTATCAACACTGGGATCTCAGTTTATTTCGTGACTCTCATTCTTCCTTTAATTATAAACACACTTAGAATGTCCATCATTAAGACAAGAAGCAAGAGCAACCCTGATGAGGATTTAAACAAAAGAAAACCCTTCATATGTTTGATGGGAATGCATCAGCCTCTAAGAAATCTGTCAGGGGGTTCCTCAACAAGAAAATAATATCAATTATATGATGCTGCTCAGTCACACCACTTCAGATATTTATCAGAGTGCGTAATAAACAAATTACAGGGTTACTAACAAGTCACTGTTATTGAAGCAAATTAAATTATGGTACCAACCTGTTAGGGCTTATAAGGCCAGGGCATGAGGCCCAGTATAACTTCCTGAGCCTAACTCAAGTTTGGAGACCTGACTTTGACCATGACTCCCACATATGAGTGACTCAACACAGCCTGACTTAAACCTGCCTCTGCCCTGTCACCGCTAACATGGTAGAATATTATTGGTCCATTTTCCTTACTCAGCCTCAACCCATCCCAAGATTCCCAACCCCTATCTCAACCATATATAAGTTCCTGCCTGAGCAATAAAATGAGATCCTGCTTCAACAGATTCCTGACTGTGTGTGTGTGTGTGTGTGTGTGTGTGTGTGTGTGTGTGATTTTCACCGGTGGCCAAGGGGGGAAGTCTGGGTTGTTGATGCTAACCATCCTGCTCAGCCCCATGGAAAGTCCAATTGCTCCAGCTTTGCCCCCACCCTTTCTGCCAAAGAAACCAACTGACTGGTGTCCCCTGTGAGGAATTAAGAAGATTTTGCTGACAGGTCAATGGATCTTTGGATGAGTGTACCCTCATTAAATATGGGTAAGTCTTCTTTTAAACAAAATCCTTCCTTTGAGTCCCTGATGGTCTTAGTTAAAAGCAGGGGCTTTAATTTTCTGACAGTCAAGACCTCCAGATATGGCCTTACCTCCTCAGAATTGCCCCATGGGCAGTTTGAATAACTGAAACAGCGTAGAATCTTAATTCACAGAGCTCAGGAAAAGAAATGGGAAATTCCTCCTTTGGGAGCCATTTCAACTGTCACTGCCTTAAAGGGCTCTTTTCCACCAATGCCCCCAAAGAGAAAGACCTTGTGAAAGCAGTACTCCTGAGTTCACAGTTCCTAAAATGGAATGCCTTCTTGAAGGAGGAGTGCCAGGTTCAGGCTGAAAGAAACTAGGCCTCTAGCCCCCAATCCTCTTTTCCTGTGGAATGCTTTCCAGCACTTCTGTCCAGTATTCCACAAGCCTTAAGCAGGCCCACCCCCATTAGGATCAAGTGTAGGTGCTGGGACTGGATGCTTAGAAGAAATTGGAGGACAACTTGTCTTGGCTCAGTACCCAGAGCTTAATTATCACCCTATTGCTCTCCCTGCGAGTCAGGGTGACCTTGTCCTTGACCTCCACTTGGAATCCCTTCTCTATATGTTTTTTTTTTTTTCCTGTGCTTAACCAGACACTGGCTTTGCCTCCAAAACAGAAGAGGGTTATACCTATTAATTGCCTGAAAGGAAGGCATCTGCTTGTTCTTAAAGAAAAGGTGCTGCTTTTGTGCCAACAAGTCAGGGATCATCTGAAACAAAATCAAAAAACTTCGGGAACACCTTGAGAGGAGATTGCCAGACATTGAACACAACTCCCTGTGGATGGGCCTTCATAGATTCTTACCCTACTTCCTTCCCCTACTCAGACCCTTTCTTTATCTTATTTTCCTTATTACCATTGGGTCTTGTACATTCAGTAACATCATACAATTTATTCACCAATGATTAGAGGCAATTAAATTACATCAGGTCAAATATACTATCATATGGTTGGCCACTAAGTAGTCTGGCACCTTTTATGACTGGTTATCTTCCTATGAGTGCCCCTCCTCCGTCCTCCACTTGACCAGTGATGGGTAAGATGGCAGACAGATTGGGACAACCGAAGACAGGTCATAGAGTGGGTTCTTCATAAATGAGATACATGGTACTCTATAACGGGTAAGATCTCCATGTGGGAGACAACCTAAGACAAGAGCCATGTCTTCCATCATCCTAATAAAACAAAATGGGGAAATGTTGGACCTCTTAAGGCTGGGGGCAAGAGGCCCAGTGTAACTTTCTGAACCTAGCTCAAGCTTAGAGACCTGTCTTTGACCATGACTTCCGCATTTGAGTGGCTCAGCACAGCCCTTTCTAAACCTGCCTCTGTCCAGCCACCACTAACATGGCAGAATATTATTGGCCCTTATTCCTTACTCTGCCTCAACCCTTTTCAAGATTTCCATCCCATTTCTCAGCCCCCCATCTCTCAGCCCTATATAAGTTCCTGCCTGATGCAATAAAATGAGATCCTGCTTTGACAGACTCCTAACTCAGTGTGTGTGCTTTTCCCTGGTGGCCAGGGGGAGGGTCTGGTTTGCCAACACTCATCATCCTGCTCATCTCCAGGGAAAGTCCAGCAGGTCTGGCTCTGCCCCAACTCCTTCTGACAGAGAACTCGGTGTCAACTTAATTTGGATTGGACAAGGACAATATGATATATATGCACAACAGAAATATGTCATTTTCAAGAAAATGGATGAAGCTGTATGTAGTCACAGGAAGTGAATTAATTTAGTCTCAGAAAAACAGACATCATGTTTTCTCTCATTTATGGTTCTTACACTGTGTATACTTTCATAAGTTCATGTTTGCATATTTGACTTGAAAGTACAAATGCAATTATAATAATAAAGGAACCTAAGAGGAGGGAGGATGGGCAAGATGGAAGGATACAGTGGAGCAGAAACATGCTTGACTTTCATTAGCTACATATATCCCAATTTAAAATAACTTAAATAAAAAAGTACTTTGATATGTATTTTGAGATTTTATAAATTTCAAACTTCAATATTACATGCAATGCTGTTTTATAGAATTTTGTTTGCTGTTATGCTGGCAAAGAATATTTTTAGTTTCATATGCTTAATGTTTGGTTTTTGCTACAATTTTTCTATTACATTTTGACTGACAAAGTTGTTCCTCTCAATTAGATTTTAGAAATTTGAAAATACTGTTATTTTTTCCTGAAATTTTTGAGGCAGAAATATATTTTAATATGTGACAAAATATGCAAATTTGACTTAACATTTTGTAAAACAATAGCTAATCTTATGATCAGTTTGGGATCTTTCAATCTATAAAATCTGGTTGCTTAATTTACCACTATTTTTCTTTGTTATGAAGAGTGTCTTGGGGGCCTTGCACGTGTTTGACAGTCTCTAAGCAAGCCACATTCTTGAACCCTATACTCAGAATCACAAGACTTTTCCAATAATCTAAATTGGAACACATATGAAAAATTGATGAAGCTATAGCTAAGGCTCTGTGTTGCTTACTATTTTAGGAAAGAAATATTTGGTTTCCAGCACTGATGCTTGGTGGCTTGAAACAGCTGATGACTCTAACTATGGATTCAGTGCCCTCTTGTGGCCTCTGTGGGTACCTATGCATACATGGCACACACACACACACACACACACACACACACACACACACACACACACATTTTAAGAAGAAAGAAAAGTGATTTGTCTTCTTACATGCTTTCATCATTCAATGAGCCACACATATATTTTATATTTTTCTGAGTATTGGCAATCTTTCATTTTTCTCTCCTGTTGCTTCCTCTTGGCCAGTTCCACCAACTATAATATATATTACTTGTGAGTGAATGCTCCTCAAAAGATATTTATATCTATGCACATTTTTTCAACATAAAGTAATCAGAATATATCTTGTTCTTTGCCTCTCTCCACCACGTTCAGAGTCTGGTACAGGGTGCTAACATTCAGTCCATTATTCTTTGCACTGACATCTCAAAAGAGAGATAACAGAGTGCTGATTTAGTTGAGCTAATGAAGCAGCTCCAAGTTAAGCAGTTAAAATTATTTCGAAGCCTCATGCTTCCTGCTCTCTGATAACATTTTTAACTGCCTGGCAAATCCTGTTATGTAAAAGGCATCCTTTCCATGCCTTATTAATAGGAAGATATTCCAGAGAACTACTAAAGATGTCAACAGTGAAGGCACATAATAAAATTGTCATACATAATGAATATTTTCTAGCCCATCTTACCTTTTCCACCTTTGAATTCATTCAAAGTTAGGACAGAACTAGCTGTCACGTTAAAAGAAATCTTTGCCACCAAACGGTGGTGGCACACACTTTTAATCCCAGCACTCAGGAGACAGAGATAGCCTCTGAACTCTGAGTTCAAGGACAGGCTGGTCTACAAGAGCTAGTTCCAGGACATGTTCCAAAGCTAAAGAGAAACCCTGTTTTAAAAAACAAAAAATAAAAAAAAGAAAGAAAGAAATCTTTGTCAGACTTCTTTCTATACTTTGCTTGTGTCTTGCTATCCTCATGGAGAGGAAGCTTTCAAAAGTGTGGGTGAAGGAAGTGAAATTGTCACTTTCCCTTAAGTAGGCAAGGTTGGAAGCAATGCAGTTCCAGCAACAGGATGAATGATGGAATCATTCTTTTAACTATGTCACTCCTGGAATGAGCTGCCATGTATAGCATGCAACAACAGTGTATTAATTTCTAGAAGATCTGAGTCTGAGAACATTCTTGGCCATTTGACTGAATGCAGAGATTTACACTTCAACTTGAGGCTTCAGTTTCCTTATCTTTATTTTCCAAGCACATCATGAGAATAAAACGAAACATTTAAATTGGAATATGCAAAAATACTTTTGTAAACCTCAAGTGTTGTACAAAATAAAGGAATGTATTATTGTCATTATTCTTTATGTGTGAAAGATAATAGAAAAATAGAATTTTAATTACAGGACTGTAAGGAGACTTGTGTATTCAGGCTTGGAGAAAGGTGAGGGAAACAAAATAAGACCAGAATTATAGATGCTCCTTTCCCAGATACAGACTTTCCATCCTGGCTGCACTGCTCCTTTAGACCATTATACATTGCTTAAAATTGGCACTATGAGAACTTGTCTTACAAAGAGCATAAGAATAGATCTCTGAGAATTTGTGGGTTTTGGAAAAGGTTCATGTATCTATCTGCCCACACATTTGCTCACTCATGTGATAACATTTTTTCCTTTTTTTTTTCTTTTGTTAATTGATTTTTATTGAGCTCTACGTTTTTCTCTGCTCCCCTCCCTGCCTCTCCCTCTTCCCTCCAACACTCCTTCAAGGTCCCCATGCTCCCAATTTACTCAGTAGATCTTGTCTTTTTTTCCTTCCCATGTAGATTAGATCTATATAAGTCTGTCTTAGTGTCCTCATTGTTGTCTAAGTTCCCTAGGATTGTGGTTTGTAGACTGGTTTTCTTTGCTTTATGTTTAAAAACCACCTATGAATGAGTACAGGTGTGATTACAATTCTTTTGGGTGATTTTGCATCATGTATTCTTTTAAGCTATCTGATTTCAACTATGGATAATCTCTTTCTGATTCCCAAGGGTGCAGAGGCACAAAGAAGACACATACAGAGTAGTTATAGGTGTAAGGTTTTTGTAAAAAACTTCATGTGAGAAAAATTTAACATGGGCTACAAAGTTGTGGCAGAAACCTGGAGTAAGTTTAAGGCTGATTCTTTATTATCCTAAAGCCTCTGACCATTCTATATGGTTTCACTCTGCTTTCAACATCATTAGTAATCCTTATTTGGAAATTTGTGAACTTCTTGAACATTTCTTTGTGGATATGACCAAACCCCTTAGCTGAAATAACTGTACTTAACAATCTTCTAGTCAACAGATAGAAAAAGAACTCCTAGACTGTGACCAAAACAGAATAGCTATATCTGTTAACTTTAATTCCCTTTGCCAATGGCCTAGAATTTTCAGCTTCTGTTCTTTGATCTCTGTGGTTAAATCTATTTCTTAATACTTTATTGTTGGATGGTATTGAAGACTGATTTATTTCTCAATTTATTTTTATATGGCTTGACTTTAAATGTATAGGAACTGCACCTCGTTTTTAAATGTATGGAAACTCTTCTCATTTTCTTGTTGCCTTTTGATTTACTGACATCACTAAATTTGTTTCCTAGATTTTAAAAACTTCTTGATGAAGGTTTTCAAAATTCTTCCACTTGAAAGAATACATGTAAACAAAGTCATTGTTACCTGTCTTAGGATCTTAGAGTTGGGGAATATTATTTTAAGAGGTTACTTTTGTTTATGTTGCATTTGTTTAACTCTGTGAAGCTGTGTTACTGTGTCTGTCTAAGACACCTGAGAGTCTTAATAATGAGCTGAATAGCTAATACCTAGGCAGGAGAAAGGATATTAGGGCTGGCAGGCAGAGAGTATAAATAGAAGATAAAGATGAAAAAGAGAAGCAAGAGACAAAGGAGGACATCAAAGGACAGACACCCAGCTACACAACAAACCACAGAGAAAGAAGTAAAAAAAAGGTATGTAGAAATAGAGAAAGATAAAGGACCAGAAGCAAGAAGTAGTTGGGATAATTTATAGTTAAGAAAATGTGCCAAAAAGAAGCCAAGTTTGGACATTTATAACAAAGAATAAGCCTATGTGTGTGATTTATTTAGGAGCTGGGTGGTGGGCCCCTCAAGAAGCCAAAAATTGTAAAACATCACAAAACAGAGTCTCACTTCATTTTCTTGCACTTTTTCTCTAGCTAATTTATCAAGTTTTGTGTCGCATGAAAATAGTACAAATGGGGTACCATTCTATTGTTCACAATCTTTAGGGAGAGCTACCCATTCCTATAATGACTGTGCCTTAATGGCAGTGTATGTGACATTTGCAGAACCATACAAAAAGTACATATTACTTTGTCCTGAAGCAGTCTGAGGAGTATTGGCTCTTTAAATATTTGGTAAAATTTAGCACAGTACCTTTAGATTTTAGTTTTTCCTTGAAAAACACTTAGCATCTCCTTTTCTTCTTTATTGTCAGAAATTTAAAATGAGAGAAATTAAAATAATTTTCTTGTTTTAGTGGATTGGAAAGAAATCTATTTTAAAAAAGTCCACACAATTCATACCATGCCATCTTCATAGTCAATTCAATTTCTGTCAAATTTGCAATGTCATTTTCATAGGAATAAAAAATCATAAAATTCACACAAGACCATTTAAAAAGCTAAATAACTGAAACAATTTAACCAAAAGAGTAAAACAATTGCACTACTGTTTTTCAAAAATGTTTCATAACTGTAATAATGATAAACATATGTGGTAATAAAATAAAGACAGGAAGATCAACTAATGAAACAGAATAGAGAGTTTCTCAAATATATCCAAATATATAAGTTCAATAATTTTTTGGGAAAAGTGCCAAACACACACTGTGAAAAGGACAGATTATCTAAATACAAGTGGTCAGCCCTAAATAAATACTTATATGAGGAACACTAAATGCACCCAGTAGGTTGTATTTATATATACGCATGTGTGTGCATGTGTGTATGGTGTGTGTGTTTGTGTGTTTATATATTCATTACAGCAGTTAAAGAAGAGGTCATGGATTTTTGAAGAAGTTGTAGAACATGGGGGGGGTTGCTTTAGGAATGGGAATTCGAAGTGATGTAAATAAAAAAGTCATGTGTGAAATTCTTCAAAAAAATTAAAACAATCTATAGGAAAAATATAAAATGAAACAAATATGTTTTTAAAGTTTAAAACTGAAATAAATCAACACTGAAAAAAATCATGTAGTTAAATAAGTGTAGAGGACCTGGATAGGAACTTAATAAATAAAAAAAAATATTTGAAAGAAGACAACTATTTAATCTCTCATGCAGTCTGATATCTTATACCACCTGCCCAAAGGTGGTATTGCCAACAATGGCCTAGGCCTACCTCATCAATCATTAATAAGAAAATACCAGACAGTCTCTTATCTACCAGACAATCTTACATAAATATTTTCTCAAGTGAACGTTCCTCTTCCAAGATTATTCTTGTATTTTCATAAAGTTGTTGAAAAAATAAGCACCACAGTATGTTAAATCTATTTCCACAGTCTCATGTTTATGCAATTATTATCTATAATATGCAAAAGATAAAAACAATCCATGTGTACATTAACGGATTTTTTTTTAAATTTTTGTACATGCATATAGACACAGTAATATGATTCAATCTCAACAAAGCAAAGACGTCTGTAACACCACAGATAAAAAAAACAGGAACATATTGTGATGAGTGAGATAAGTCAAGCACAGATAGTGTAATCTCATATGTGTGTGTGTGTTAATTAAAAAATCAAACATTGTAGTGGAGAATAAAATGACTGAGTTCTTGAAGTTAGTAAGAGAGGAAGTGAATGAAGAAAAGGGGTAAACCAGTAAAAGAGACTCTAATTACATGGTAAAGGGCTCTGTTAAATAAGAGATTAAGTCCTTGACATGTACTTAATCTTGGGTACCAGTTCATTATTATATTGCATATTTCAAAACAATTGAGAGAATTTTTAAGTATGTTTTAATACAAAAGAATGATAAAATTTGAAGTTGAGTGACATTCTAATTACTCTGATTTTGTCATTTCAAATTGTGCTTATAGATGTAAGCACCACATTTTACCTCATCAATATAAATATTTCTTAGTTTAAAAGTAAGTAAAAGATTAAAATACATGTATATATTGGGACTGGGTAATTGGTTGTTTAGTGCCAATTGGCCAGCCCTGAAAACATACATATCAGTAGCATTATATGGATTGAACAGGTTATATATAGTAATATCTAGAAGAGAGAGAGAGAGAGAGAGAGAGAGAGAGAGAGAGAGAGAGAGAGAGAGATGCATGCAATAGCAATTAGTACAAACAATGAAGCCAAGAATTTCAAGACCTGGAGGAATATATATGAGGTATTAGATAGAAAACAGGGAAGAAGAAATGTTGTAATTCAATTATGAGCTAAAAAAAACCATAAAAAGACTAAAGAAGGACTGACTAAATGATATGTGCTCTAGGCAGAGATATCAGTTATCATATGAAGCATTTCTTTTGAAAATTATTCAATTTTTATTTAATGGGTTAAAGAAAATTCGGTTTAAATTTGTTTTATTACTTCCTATAATAGGTATGAGAGGTATCCTTTATTTGATCAATTCCATGGATATTCATGTTTAGAGACTTCAGTCTACTGGGAACTACTGGTTCATACCTTCTGAGGTCAGTTTTAGCTCTCTTCATATGTTAGCTCAGTTTCCATCTGCTCAGTCATCTTACACTTAGCCTGGATCAAGAATGAGCCATATGTATTCTTATTTTTGGCATTCATTTCTCCTAAGGGAAAATACCACCCACAAAGAGAAGCTAATCTTATCAAACTTTGTAACTCTGATTTTCTCTGTCAGAGAATTTATGAAACAACTAAAAAATTGTAGAATATATTGTTTACTCCCTCTACATTGCTATATTACTGTTTTATAACTTTGCGCTGGTACAATAATATATAAAAATAATTTTCTTTTATTTCTTTTTTTTTAAACTTTTAGATTTCATTTCTTTTAAGTAATATGATCACCATTCTTAGGACTATCAAGAAAAATATCAGGCAACTTTCACTTACATATGATAGGTGAAACATGTTCTAAGGAGTCACCATGTACAATTTTAACTTTTTATTTGTTTTGTTTTTTTTGTTTTTGGTTTTTATTTTCTTCTTTCCTTTATTTCTCTTTCTTTCTTTCTTTCTTTCTTTCTTTCTCTCTTTCTTTCTTTTTTTCTAACTTTCTTATTTTCTTTCCTTTATTTCTCTTTCTTTCTTTCTTTCTTTCTTTCTTTCTTTCTTTCTTTCTTTCTTTCTTTCTTTCTTTCTTTCTTTCTTTTTTTGTGGGGCTATGGAGCCTTAGCTGCTTTTGAAATCACAGAAATCTGCCTACATCTGGCTCGCAAGTGCTGGGTTAAGAGGCTCCTGATAAAAGACCTGTGCCATTACATCCCTTTTGCCTTTTTCATAACTGTTGTTTACTATGTCTGTGTAGCTCAAAAGGTAACTTGTAAAAATCAGTGCTCTTCTTTCACCACCTCCATACATGGGATCTAAATCAGGATGTCGGTTTTGGAAGTAGGTGCCTTTAGCCACTAAACCATCCCATCAACCCTAATTAAGAAGTCTTAAAGTAATAGAAAATGACTTTAGCCATTGGGCACTTCAAGGCTTATCTTTCTTTTTGGTTTTTATATTATTTTATTGAGTTATATTTTTTCTCCACTCCCTTCTTTTCTTCTCCACTCCAATTCTACCCTCTCCCATGATGCCTATGTTCCCATTTCCTCAGGAGATCTTATCTTTTTCTACTTCCCATGTAGATTAGATCCATATATGCCTCTCTTATGTTCTTCTTTGTTGTAGATGTACTTTGGGATTGTGAATTATAGGCTATTTTTCTTTCCTTTATGTCTAAAAGCCACTTATGAGTGGGTTTGTAATAACTCATTCAATATGATTTTTTCTAGATCCATCCATTTGCCCAGAGATTTCAAGATGTCGTTTTTATTTTTGTCCACTGTGAAGTATTCCATTGTGTAAATGTACTACATTTACCTTAGTCATTCTTCAATCAAGGGGAATTTAGGAAGTTTCCAGGTTCTGGCTGTGACAATTAATGCTGTTATGAACATAGTTGACCACATGTCCTTATAGTATGATTGAGCATTCTTTGGGTATAACCAAAATTGTTATTGCTGGGACTTGAGGTAGGCTGTTTCCTAATATTCTGAGAAATCACCATACTGATATCCAAAGCAGTTAGTTTGCACTCCCAATAGCAATGGAACAGTGTTCTTGATAAGCCACATTCTTTCTAGCGTAAGTCATTATCAGTGTTTTTTATGTTAGCCTTTCTTAGAGGTACAAGATGAAATATCGGAGTTGTTTTGATTTTCATTTCTCTGATGGTTAAGGATGTTGAGCATTTCTTTAAGTATCTTTCACCATTTTACATTCATCTATTGAGATTTCTCTGTTTACAACTGTACTCCATTCTAATTGGGCTATTTGTATTTTGGATGATCAATTTCTTCAAATTCTTGTATATTTTAGAGATCAGTCCTATATCTTAAGTGGGCTTGGTGAAGATCTTTTCCTATTCTGCAGGCTTCTGTTTTGTCTTGTTGACTGTGTCCTTTGCTTTACATAAGCTTCTCAGTTTGAGGAGGTCCCATTTTAAATAGTTTCTCCCAATGTCTGTGCTACTGGGGTTATATTTAGGAAGTGGTTTCTTGTCCCAATGCTTTCAAGTATACTTCCCACTTTCTCTTCTATGGATTTCAGTGGTTTGTTTTATGTTGAGGTCTTTTATCAACTTGGACTTCAGTTTTGTGCGTGGTGATAGATATGGATCTACATTCATTCTTCTACCTATTGACATCCAGTTATGCCAGCACTATTTGCTGAATTTGCTTTCATTTTTCCATTTTATATTTTTTTCCTTTGTTAAAAATCGGGTGTTTGTAAGTATGTGCATTGATATCTGAGTCTTCAATTTGGTTCCACTGGTCCTTCTGGCAGTTTTTATGGCAAAACCAGGCTGTTTTCAGTACTGTAGCTCTGCAGTAGAATTTGAAGTCTTCATAACACTTTACCAGAACCATCTGGCTTTCGTTGTTTCTCCTGAGAAGTTAGAAGTAATTCTTATAGGTCTGCCTTTGTATGTTACTTAGCCTTTTACCTTTGCAGCTTTTAATATGCTTTCTTTATTCTATGTGCTTAGTTTTTTGAATATTATGTGGCGAGGAGACTTTTTTTTGCACAGTATATTTTGTTTTCTGTAAACATCTTGTATCTTCATAGGTTTGTCTTTCTTTTGGTTGGGAAAGTTTCCTTCTATGATTTGTTGAATATATATTCTGTGTTTTTGAGTTAGACTTCTTTTCCTTCTATTGTCCCTATTATTCTTAGGTTTGGTCTTTTTATGTTGCCTTATATTTCCTGGATACTTTGTGATAAGCTTTTGTTAGATTTAATATTTTCTTTGACTGATGAGTTTATTTACTCTATTGTCTCTTCAGTACTTGAGATTCTCTCTTCCATCTCTTGTATCTGCTATTTATGCTTATATTTGTGGTTCATTTTTTCATAATCTGTTTCCAGAATTCCTTTAGTCTGTGTGTTCTTTATTGTCTTTATTTTGGTTTTAAAGACTTGAGTTGTTTCTTTCACCTGTTTGTTGGCTCTTTCTTGATTTTCCTTAAGGGATTTGTGAATTTCTTCCTATATTTTGTTTCTCTTTTCCTTCATTTCTATGAGATAAGTTTTCATTTCCTCATTAAGGGCCTCAAACGTTAGGTCATTTCATTCTGCTTTATCTATATTGGGGTGTTCAAGTCTTGCTGTTGTAGACCCACTAGTTTTTTGTTGGTGTTGTGTTGCTCATTTTGGTGATGAAAGTTTTCTTAAATTATCTACCCATATTTTCCTCTGATTGGTCTAGTTGTTTCTGTATCTCTAATAACCACTCTTTCAGGTGTCAATGGATCCAAACCTCAGAGTGTTGATCCAGCTATTGCAGTTACTCAATGTTCCCAGAGGTATTTGTTGCTACTGGGGATGTTATGCAATCACAGAGGTCATTCAGGTCTGCTCCCACAGAGGTTGCTCTTTCGGTCTGTTTTCCTGGAGGTCCCTGGCTCAAGCTAGGTCATGAAGAATTTGCTGACTCAGGCCTACTCTTTCAGCAGTCACTCCCTTGTACCTGCTCCCGTGGAGGTCACTGTTTTAGTTCTGCTCAGGCAGAGGTCACTGGCTCAGGTCTTCTCCACCAGAAGTCACTGGCTTGAGCCTGTTTCCACAGATGTCCCTGGTTCAGGCCTGCTCCCACAGAGATTCCTGGCTTGGACTTGATCCTTTGGTGGTCACTCCCTTATACCTCATCCTGTGGAGATCACTACCTCAGGCTTACTCCAGTGGAGGTTGCTGGTTTAGACCTATTTAACCAAATGTCCTTTGTTCAGGCCTGCTCCTGAAGAGTTTCGTATCTTGGGCCTGGATCTCTAGAGGTCTCCAGCTCAGGCCTGCTCCCTTGACAACTGCTCCCTTATACCTGCTCCTGTGGATATCACTTGTAAGAGCCTTCTCAGGCAAGGTTACTGGCCCAGGCCTGCACTCTCAGAGGTTCCTACTCAGGCCTGGTCCTGGGGAGGTCCCAGAATCATGCCTGGTCCTGTAAAGTTTCCTGGCTATTTAAAATTATTCAAATAATCTAAACAACAACCCTTTCTCTCAGGCTTCTGTTGTGCCAGCCTCAAAAATAATTTTCTGCCAATGAAATTTATTATCACTATTACAATGTTTAAATGCATAATTTACTAAGATTTATCCATCATACTATAGATTACTTAGTAATTTCCAAGATAAACTACTATGATATTATTTACCTAAAAATCAATTTT
>NC_022029.1:29732642-29733703 GCF_000317375.1 Microtus ochrogaster
ATTTTGTTATTTAATGTTAAATTTTGTATAATTACTCTTTTTTATAAATATTCATATAAGTAAATATATATGAGATGAATTAGGAACTATATAGTTCTCAATTATTTTTTATGCAGTTTAAACTGATGCTGTTTATACACATGTGGTTATGTTATCATGCTGAGGGACACTGGCCTTTATCCTGTCAGATATATTTAAGTAAATGCTGATTGGCCAGTAGCCAGGTAGGAAGTATAGGCAAGACTACCAGACAGGAAGTAGGGTAGGGTCAATGAGAACAGAATAATTCTGGGAAGAGGAAAGCTTATTCCTCTGGAGTCCTGGCCCAGCCACAGAAGAAGCAACATGTGACTGCCTCACTGAAAAAGGTACTGAGCCATGTGGCTAACTTATACTAGAAAAAATGGGCTAATATAAGTTAATAAGAGTTAAAAAGAAGCCAGAGATAATGGGCCAATTAGTTTATAACTAATGTAGACCTCTGTGTGATTTCTTTGGGACTTAATGACTATGGGAACTGGGCAAGACAGAAACTCAGACAACAAATGGTGCCCAATGTGTGCATGATTGCATCCACATAAAGCCTGACAGAGCTTGGGAAGTAATTCTAGACAAAAAAAGAATAGAGTTAAGCACAGCTTATTGATAACAGCATTTTGTCAGGTGGACTCTGCTAGCTAGAGGCATGTGCTTTCATTTAAAAGAGGCTTTTTGACTCAGCTTTAGCTGCAAAACATTACAGATTTTCTAAGAAGTCCTGCCACAAAACACTTAAACAGTGTTGATGAAAAGCTGACTACAAGCTTTTTGGTTTTTAGCCACAGGGAAAAAAAAAGCCATGCCATTTTAAAATACTAGTTTTCTGTGTTGTCCTGCCAGTACAAACTCTGACTCATACAAGCAGGAAGTCTGGCTACAAAGCATTTGAGTGTGGTTTGTGAGAAGACTGCTGAAGTTTGCTTGCTGGCAAGGACCTTGAAACACCATAGAGTTGTGGCAATAAACATGGCTAGAGCCGGGACCTCCACCATGAGGCTGGAATTTCAGAAAGCTAAGGAATG
>NC_022029.1:29734888-29742643 GCF_000317375.1 Microtus ochrogaster
CAGGACAACCAGACATGAAATAGAGGTGGATCAAAGAGAGCAGGAGATTTCTGAGAAGAAAAAAAGTTTCTTCTGCAGTCCTGGCCCAGCCACAGAAGAAGCAAGATGTTACTGCCTTGCTGAAAATAGTACTGAGCCATGTGGCTAGCAATAGACAAGAATAATGGGCCAATATATGCTATAAGAGTTAATAAGAAGCCAGAGATAATGATCCAATCAGTTTATAACTAATGTAGAACTCTGTGATTTCTTTGGGACTTAACGACTGTGAGAATTGGCCAGGACAGAAACCCCAACAACATTATCCTCCAAAATACCAACAAAAGGAATCTCATGGAAATTTTCATTTTTAATCATATATGTCTAACCAAAAAATTCTATCTCACTTTTACTATAAACATGTCTGCCAATGTTAATCAACTTTCAGTTGCTGTAACAAAACAGAAAACAGAAAGTTATTTTGCCATGAGGTTTTAATCCATAATTGTTTGATCCATTGCTTCTGGGTTCATATAAAGATTCTATGTCATGGTGAAAGATTGTGGCAGCAAAAGTCTGTTAACATCTTGATGGGTAGGAATAAAACAGAAAGGAGAGGAATATCAGAGTCCTAATGTTCCATTCAAGAGTCCCCAAGGCCCTAATTCCTCCATTATCCAATTATGTTAAAGATTCATAAACTTAGCTAAGGGGCTTAAAATAATTTTTTTACAGTTTACCTGTGAGAGAGTAGAAAATCAGGAAGTAGTGAACAATAAACTGTAAAAAAAACATATCATTTAACATGGTGATTTGAAAATGTTTATGACTATTTATTCAATGTTTTTATTATTGTTGTTTTTTAATGTATAATTTGGTGAAGCATATAAACTAAGCAGAAAAGTGAAATTTTCTGCACAGTTTTTGTTATAGTATGAAAATTTTTCATACTAGCCAGAAGAGAATAGAATAAAGGATTATTTATTAGGGGCCAAATGCACAATTTTTTTTTTTTTTCGGGGATAAACTCAGAGAAAGAGTAGCAATTCACGGTCCAGTTTATGTGTGCAGAACTGTAACAAAACCCAACCCTCAAGGGACCTGCACATGATTTTTTTCTGCATATATATAGTGCATAAGACCACATAATAATTGGACCAGAATCTTAAAATATTTGACTGAAGGAATTCCCAAAGAATCTCCACTTTTATCTAAATAAATATTCTAAGCCTAATAAAAAACTATATACAATAAGAACAAATATCTAGTTTAAAAATTAGGATTGCAACCAGCATAAAATCACCAAGCAAGAAACATGTTAAATGTTTTAATTGATATCCTATCCTGAAGATTCAAGTCTTATATTAGAAATGACTAAGTCATGAAAGGAAAGTAACTATGACTATAGTATTTAATCCCATCAAAGACTTGAGAAAGGAAATAAAAATTACTTGAGGAAAAAGGAAGTATAATCAAGCAACTTCCAAAAAATGCAATAAATTACACAGACAACCAACTACCTGGGCAATCACCTAAAGTCTCATTTGTAATGTTTAGGTGACCAACTTTATCTAAGGACTAGGGTAACTGGTATACAACTTTCCCAAAATGGTTGTTTATAAATACTTATTTTCAATTTAAAAAGCTTGATTATAAGTAATTAATGCTCCAAGTCAATTTCTGAAATAAAATATAATAAGGAAGATCTTATATAGAGATAAATATTTTGTATTGGTATGGATCTTGATCTATGAATACAAATATAATTTGCTACACTGTGCATATGTATTTCTGTTCTTGTTTAAGGTATTGTGTTTGTGCACCTCATTTATAAATATAATATATAATTTAAAATTACAGATTAATAGTCATTTATAACAGTCAAACTCATAGTCATTTTAGTAAGATTGTCTAGATATGCACAGATATATTTCAATTAGATACATAATCATCACTTGAAAGACTACAAAATATGGTGTTTAAAATGAAAAACTTAGAGTTTTCTCGACAATAAGATATGTCTGCTTCTGACAGCATCAATTACTTCAAAGAGGTTAATGGCCATTGGAGAAACTCATTATGAAATTTCTCTTCAAGGTGACAAGGCTAACCATGTGGGTAAGAAACTACTCTTTCCTAGACTGTCTGATGGTATGATGTATAAACTGGAGATTCAGGACCCTCAAAAACATAACATGAGTGCTACACTTTCCAAGTGGCACAATGGTTTTATCAAATTCCTGCTTTACAAAAGCATATTCCAGACATTTTATAAAATAAAGAAAAAAGTTACTGACAAACTGCCAATAGAGTCAAACTGTTTTTCAAATTTCCTGCTTCATGCAAAGGTTTGTCATATTCTTTGGACTTATAGGCTGAAGATGGATGCTGCAGAGATACAAAAGAACTTTGGGTGACTGTCCAGACAACAAGATGTCTCTGTCAATTCTAAAAGTTTAGAAGCTGCTTATCTAAGTGCACTTCCTGTTTACTTAGATAATATATCCTGCTGGGGTCTTTAAAGAGTTAAAGACAGATAGTTATAGTTTTCTATAACTATAATAAAAAATCAGATATAAAACTTTAGACTCACAAAGATAAAATAGATAATAGAATATTTTCCTTAACTTGCCAAATGTAAATATATTAAATATTGTGAATATAATTCTTGCTTGGTACCTGTTTTGTATATACGATTTTACTATGTTATAATTAAAAACTTTTTCATTTAGACAAAAAAGGAGATGATGTGGCATGTCATTCTATATATGTGTTTATTTTATTGGCTGATGAATGAAGTTGTTTGGACTAATAGCTCAGCAGGATAGAGTCAGGTAGAAAATCCAAACAGAGATATATAGGGAAAGTCGGTAAAGTCAAAGAGATGCTGTGTAGCTGTTGAAGAAGAAAGACTCAACCAGAACCTCTACTGATAAGGTTCAGCCTTGTGGAGATAGACATATTAATAGGAATGGGTTAATATAAGATGTAAGAGTAAATTAATAAGAAACCTGAGCTAATGGGTCATACATTGTTATAATTATTAAAGATTCTGTATGATTATTTGGGTCTGAACAATTGGAAAATAAATGAGCAGTCTCTGACTACAAAGTTCTTATTTATTTTATGGGTTCTTAATTCTCTAAATCAATTTGTTCTTCACACTTATTATCTGAAATATAGAATATGTAAAACAATGTGAAAATATATTAAGTGAAAGGCAAATTATTAACCAAAACATTTAGAATTCTGAAAACTTTGAGCAAAGAAAAAAAAGAAAGAATATTGACTTACCACCATTGACTTTTCAAAGAAACAAACCTGAATGTTTAAAAGTTGTTAAATACATAATTCAGAATTTCAGAGTTTTGAAAATCCCATACTATTGAAAAGTTAAAAAGTATTCCCCATAAAAATTAATCATGAACTCATTTCTGGAGAATGAGACTTTACAATGACTCTTTGTGACCAGGAGCATTGAATGATTCCTACCTCCAATGTCACTATCACCATGACTGCCAAGATACAAATGCTGCTGAAAGGCAAGAAAGTTATCCCTGAGATATTAATTAGTAAGGGATTTTATGAAGTGACCTCTTACTTGCGGTGTCCCTAGTACTGACTTTATCATCTGTCCCTTCTCCTACTACTCTCTTCAGCTCTTACACCTTCTCCTTAATATACATACACACTATTCATTTGGAGGATGGAGGGCCTTACACAATTCCCTTCTTTTTGGGAATCTATGAGGACCAGGGTTTGATGAATAGATATCTCCTCCTCCCCATACCAATTCCTTGTGTGTTCACAAAACCTTTTATCATTTTTGTTTTGCGTTTTTCTGAATACAAGATTTCAGTAATGAAAAAAAATGTGAAATTCCATAAAAAGTTTCTGCTTCTCTAAAATCAATTAGCAAGTGTGACAAGGCAGAGAAAATAATGTTTACTCTGGAGGAGTTTTATCTCAGAAAGATAGATGTCTTTACACTAACTCTAAGTTCTCTAAGTTCATCAGAGCTATAAGTATAGAGGAAAAAGTCATAAAGAAACTGCCAAAATGAGTGCTCCATTATTAGCTTGGATGTATTTACTATGAACAAGAAAAAGAAAAAAAAATTCAGCATCATCTGGAAGACTCCAAAACAGAGAGAAAAGAACACAGACTGAACACAGAAATGACACAGTGGGAGAGAATAGTAAAAATAGGGAGATAGTAAGAAATAGAGAATAGAACATAGTGAGAAAAAGTAAAACATAGTGAAGTATAAGAGAGAAAGAGATAGAGCCTATTAATAGCAGAGGAGATGGTGGGTAGGGCAGGGTCAGGAGGAAAGTGTGGGCTTTGAAATGTATAACAAATTCTTGTGAATAGGGACAAAGGGAGCCAGCATGGGTTTTCGTATGCTGATAAAAATCACATTTAACTATTCGTTCCTCTTCCAGAGGTAAGGGAATAGAATTCTTTCCACAGATGAGAACTGTTTTGTTTTGTTTTGTTTTGTTTTAAATTCCTAAGGAGTGCTGGATTTTATCTTACCACCATAAATCTTTGATAAACTTAAGCTCATTTCTGAATATATAGACTTACTGAATCTTGACAGTAAAAATGTTTGACAACTCAATGGAAGAGAGTTAATGGGACATATGACATGGTGCCATCCTTGTGATGAGAGTAGTTATGGTCTAAGTGTAGTGATCTGTCCTGTCCCTTTAAGTAACAAGCCATGCCACACATTCCCTCCCCTGTCCACTGAGGCAAGCTGATCTTCAGCTCCCAGCCTAAATATCTTTTTTTTCCACCTCCCTCTTTAAGAGACAGCTTCTGCCTCCTTCTATTCTCTCCATTTCTCCTCATCCCACTTCTCTCTCTGTCTCTCTCTATCTCTCTCTATGTTTCTCTCTGCTCTTCCTCCTTCTCACCTTACCCCCTCTCCTGTTCCCTTCCAACCACAAAATGAATATCCAACCTCACTCTGCATGGTGTGCCAATCCATGTCTCTGTCTCTCACCTGCCACATGGCTCTCTGCCCGGGACCAGCCACCTTCAGAGACATGTGGCATGGTCTCATGGCATGCTCATCTGTCTGTCTCTTCTTGTGGGACTGGCTGCCCAATCATGGTCTCTTACACAGCAAGTGGTTCCCTGCCAGGACTTATGACCTGCTGCAGCCGCTCAGGGAACCACATCATCCCTGCCTGGGATTGGCTGCTCTAAGGACCTGCTACCTGCTACCTGCCACACATGGCTCAGTGCTGTTGCTGGGGAACATGCAATGTTTCTGCCACTGAAGCTTCTCTGGGATCCACAGAATTTTCTTTAATCCATTACATTGGTATTGTGAGACTCAGTATGCTCTCCTGTCCTGAGCCCCTCCCCTGGGGTTGAGATCCAGAACTGGGTATATTTTCCACAACAACCACATGTCCATATGCCTGGGCATGATTTCTATGCATACCACCTGATGGAGGAAGCTCATTGGTTAAAAAATAAAGAAACTGCTTTGGCCCATTTTATTGGTTAGAACATAGGTGGATGGATAAACAGAACAGAATGCTGGGAGGAAGAGGAAGTGAGCTCAGCGAAGCCATGCTCCCCTCTCCCGGGTAGACGCTCGATGAAGCTCCGACCCAGGATGGACGTAGGCTAGAATATTCCCGGTAAGCATACCTTGGGGTGCTACACACATTATTAGAAATGGGCTAGTCCAGGTGCGAGAGTTAGCCAAGAAGAGGCTAGATACAGTGAGCCAAGCAGTGTTTAAAAGAATACAGTTTGTGTGTTGTTATTTCGGGTAAAGCTAGGTGGTCATGGGAGCTGGGTGGTGGAACACAGCCCCGTAGCTCACACAACAACCACCAGCTTTAATTAGTGAGTTTTTCCCATTCTGGTCAGCTTAACCAAGGAATTGACTGTTGAGCTCCCAGAAATCTGGTCTTCATAGAAATAAAGGAACAGCCCCTATCCATGGTCTATAAGGCTGCATCTCTTGATTGCTTCCCTTAGCTAAAATTCTGTTTGGATAGCCTGGGGCTGGTCCTCCTGTGACTGGGCATCCTGGGTCCCCCAGATTCTTCTTTCTCTTTTTTATTTTTCTTTCCTTTCCTTTTCTTTTCTGTCCCAAACATGAGAGGCCACTTGGAGTGGCCTCTGGCCTCTCTGGCTTCCAAGTTGCCCAAACTGGATCCATTCAGGCTGTAGTACCCTATCTCTGGACAGTGGATGCTCTCCCATATGCCCTATGATGTTCAAAGCCAAATTACACCCCAGCTATAGGGGAAGATGTGTCATTATAGCCCTTGTGGTGTCACCATTGCATGGGTTTTTATGGTTTCAGCTATGGGTAGCAAATTATCCATGTCCATAAATCCAGCCTCCCCCTGGGATGCATTTTAGAGGCCCTAAAACTCCAGGCCATAATGCCCGACTTCTTCAGCTCCTCCCATCACTCATAGGTATCCGTTGTCTACAGTCCTTTCTCAGATGTCCCATTCAACCACAATTAAAACATTTGGTATTTTGATGTCTTTTCTTACCATTGGAAATTGCTTCTTCTACCCAAGCTTCAGTACTATAGTCAAGTGTCTCAACATTCATTGTATGCAAGATTCATGGGTATTGATCTGATCTTTAAAAGCCCAAGGATCCTTTTGCATTCTATGTTGGCATTCTCATAAGCCAAAGATTCAATTATTATACATCTAGCTTCTGGGTCAGTTACCCCTATTTGTACAGCTTTAGTCTTTACAAAAAGTCACTAAAAGGGTCTCTCTGACCCCGTTTAACCCTAAGATATGATTCAACTCTCTTTTCTAGTTCCTGAATTCTGTCCCAAGCCTTTAAAGCTGCTGTGTCTACATAGGGACAAGGTATGGTCATTGAAAACAGCCTGATCCTGAAGATCAGAGTAAAGTCCTTCATCTAAAATTTGATCTAGGAAAATCTCGTCATGTTTCTTTTTCTTGTTTCTCTAATATTCTTGCCTCTTCTTTAGAAAGGCACCTCCAAAGTAATTGTGGTTCACAATTCTAGGACTGCTGAGATTAACTGAATCCAATCTTGAGGTGTTGCTTTGCTACTGAAACCCCACATTTTGACCATTTCCCTAATAAATGACAAATGTTGTCTGTAAGCTAAAATTGCTTGTTTAATTTCCTTTAGATCGGTCATATGCATAGGTTCCCATGTACATGTTTTGAAAAACTTAGGGTACTTGGAGCCAGATACTTTTTCTGATGTTATTACTGTAAAGGCAGGCAAAACTCTGGGGAAGCTATCCTGGAGATTTTTACTTACCAAAGAGGTTAAAATTTGTCTTATTACCTTTTGTTCCTGCTCATCAAATTTGATAATTTCCCCAATCTTTTCAAATCTGTTTACCACTGCCTTTTGTGATGTGTACATCTCCTGTCCAGTGTTCTGCCCTCAATGAGGACTCCAAGGTATAAAGTCTATCCAGTAGGATAATGACTCATCCTTGGACATAATCTTTATAGCATGCATATTACCTTCCTGGAGAGATATTCTATCAGTCAATCTTTCATACCCCTTTAACAGAGTCTGATTAATATATTCAAAAGTGAGAATTCTCTCAAATAATGTTTCAATACTCACTGTCATTGATTGGGTTTTATGTGCCAAATTGGCTATTCCTTTCTCCAGAGTGTTGAATCTTCCTTTAAATAAATTACTATCAGTCTCTACTATTTCCAAAAGTACCTCAGTTGACCAAGATTTTTTAGTTAAATTGTTTGTAATTTCCTTAAGATTCCTGAC
>NC_022029.1:29742908-29768391 GCF_000317375.1 Microtus ochrogaster
AATGGCTGGGAACCATTTGAAAGAGTCCTGACTGGATAAGCAGACAGATATTACTCTACAGGTCGTAGAAAATAAATAAACATTTATCTGGTTCTAAATATGACTTTCAAATGTTTTCTAAACAGAACCCCTGTTCCACCCCCAGTTCTTCCAGCTTACTGAAATCTATTTCTGGTGACTTCCTCTAGTGAGTCTTTTTTAAAATATATTTTTTATTCTTTGAGCATTTCACAAAAAAAATAAATAAATAAAAAAAAATTAAAAAAAATAAATTGTTTGTATCCTCCTTCAGATTTCTGGTCTCTTTTCAAGAAACTTAGTATCAGTTTGTAAAGACTGTACCATTTCTAAAAATGCTTCATTCATAGCCCTATTATCAAACCATGTTTTTAAGAAAAAAATATGGAGGACAAAAATAGTGATGTAGAAGGGACATCATATAAGTTTTGTAAAACCTCACACATGGTGTAAGTAAAGAGGCATTAAAACATTGGATGGTTAGTTTGTCTGACATATTTCCCTCTTAAATTATCAATTTATGATATATACTAGATATTAAATCTTACCTGCAGATTAATTAGCTGGATTAGGTCCAATAACTGTTACCTGCCAATAGGTGTTGCAGACAATTTACAAAAACAAATCCAGCGGGGCATAGTGGTGTACTTGAGTTCACGTGGATGATCTGAAATCTGATTTTAGAGTGAAACGCCAAAAGATAAATCACAGACAGTATGCTCTGCAGATGTTTCTAGAGCAGTGGAATAGGAAAATGCAACCAAATTATTAGAAAGCCACGGAACAGCTGGCTCAAACTGGGGAAGCCCACATCTCACCTGAATGTGGTACACACTGGTGGGGGAGGCAAGCGAGAAGATACATGGGGACTTGAAGCCAAGCCGAGGTGTGTAAAAAGAAAACATAAAGATCTGTGGTTGATCCATAGCAAGAAAATCTGCTGTGTGAAAATTCTATATGAACTTCTGGCTCCACTCACAGGCTGTGGCTGGCTGAGAGAAGTCTCACACTAACTAAGTTGGGCACATCCTGAGCTGGTGTGCAGCAGAGCTAAGGGGTTCTAAAGCCAAATGTTCAGGTGCCAGATAATGACATAAGTCACAAAACAATCCCATAGAAGTTTGGAATTGTGAATAATAAAAGGGTTATTTATTATTAAAAGGAAAACTTAAAAATCACTGTTCTAGACTACAGTCCTCTGCACAAACAGGAACAGGGTCTAGCAGCTGGAAGCAGGAGCCAGGAGCAAGAGAGCAGTCACGTGTTTATGGCTGCTTTTACAGTATAAGAGACCACGCCCAAGTGGACTGGTATCTTAAAGGTTATTTGCTGAAGGAGCAGAATGTCCTCCAACAGCCCCCCAAAATTCTTGTGATTCCAGGGAACCAAATTGAAGGATCCATCTTAAACAGATCAGATACAGATATACCCCCCTTAATTCCCTAGTCCTAATTGTTTTTTCTTAAACTTAACTTTGTCTTCTGTTCTGCCAATACCTTAAACAGGTGTAAGAGACACCAAACATTTCCATAGCAAATCACTGGACAGGAACAAAAAGACCAGCTATGCCAGAATATGACCAGCACCCAGCTTTCTCAGCACCCGCTAGATGACACCCACAAATAAGCAGGAAGCAATCTTGAGACTCTGCCACCCCAATTCCTTTCACTTGTTGTGCCTAAAGTTGCACCTTTTTATTATAAAAATGATATGGGAATGTAATGATCTATCTTGTGCTTTTAAGAGACAAGCCATGTCCACTCCCTTCCCTATCCACTGAGGCAAGCTGATCTTCAGTTTCCAGCCTGATTATCTTCCTTTTTTGTCTCTCCCCTGAAGAGGCAGCTTCTACCTCACTCTGTTCTCCACTTCTTCCCTTCCCCCTCTCTCTGTTTCTCTCTCTATTTTCTTCCCCCTTACCCCCTCATCCCTTCCCTTCTATAACCCACTAAATAAATATCCAACCTCACTCTGTATGGCATGCCTATAAGTCTGTTTCTCATCCACCACATGACCCCCTGTCCAGCACCAGCCACCTTTGGAGACCTGTGGAGACCTGTGGCATTGTCTTATGGCCTGCAGCATTTGTACTTAATCCATTACAGAGTGCCTGTAGATTAGGATTTGCTCTAGGCTAAGGGAGAGGTGGTAAAGGGAAAGGGCATAGACTATTTTAGAATGATGAAGGTTCTGGAAATCATATTCTGGAGAGTGTTTGTGTGTTTGAAAATAATTTGCCAGTGCTGAGAACTGATTGATTTCATAGATTGGCAAAAGTGAAAGTTCTCTTCAATATGAGAAGCACTTTCTATGGAAAAGTTTACATATCTGGGGACTACTGCCCTGAAACTGGGTTAGGACCACAGGTGTAGGATTCAGAGTATGTGTGTGTGTGTGTTTGTGTGTGTGTTTGTATGTGTATGTATGTGTATGTGTATGATGTATATCTATGTGTGTATATATTTCTAAGTGTTAGAACTCTTTTTGGTGGAGCAATAATGAGCTTTAAATAGAAATGCTTGGGAGAGTTTCTTAAATCTGCTTCCTGCAATGGATAGCACAGGTTTCCTGATAAAAACAAAGACTTTCAGAATGCCTCCTAAAGTTGTCAGTCAATAAGTCAGGGTAAAGTCAGATATATTTAACTTTTGTCCAGTATATCATAAATTTTTTATTAGTATATTTAAGAAAGCTCCACTACTCATGTGCTAATAGATAGAGAATGAAGGTTGTGGGATCTTGTTTCTCCAATATTAATATTTATTTTAGCTTTCTGTAGAAGTTTGTGAAAACATATTCTTTAGTTCCTTCTGGCTTGGTACTAGCTCAGTAGATAAGACTGACTTCAAATTCATGGCAATCCTCCTACTCAGCCCCTTGAATAAGATGAATATAGGTGTGTGTCAGCATACCCTGAATCATTTCATTGAGTTATATTCCTAGACAAAGAACAACAATATTGCTGGGAGAGGAAGAAATTCGTTTCTCACAGGGATGGGACTTTGTAGTCAGCCCTGAAAAAATGTACACACAAGTACAAGTAACAAGAGTTAGCAGGTTGTATTTATTTATTGGTGTATGCTTATAAATACACACACACACACAGACACACACAGACACACACACACACACACACACACACACACACACACACATTCATTCAAAGAAAATCTGTTATCTTTGGGGCCCAGAACTGCTTAACCACACTGCTGCCATACAATTTACTGGCAGGCAGCACAGGAATCCAGGAAAATCAGTAACCTGACACAATAAAGAGAGGGCCAGAGGATTAGCATCTGTGAAGAAAGGCTGGTTAGATAAGGTCACCATATATCCCAGAGCCCAGAACTCATCTATTCCCCTTTGCCAATATTCCGCTAGACAAATACCAACCAATCACTGTCTTAAACCCCGAAAATCACCTCACTTCCAACCTCTACTATAGTAAAATCCCTATCCTGCCCAGGCTGGAAATTCTCTGCTCTCAACTGCTGGATCAGACAGATGAAGAGACCAACCTCCAGCTTAAATAAAGGTTCTTTGTTTTTGCATACTGATTCAGTATCCATGGTGGTCTTTGGAGGCAGTCCTCACAACCTGGGCATAACATTGCCAATTACAGCATGAAGGGGGCATGGGAAAGCTTGGAGGGAATGTACCTGTGAGCATATTATAGGGAGAGAAAAAATTATTTAATCACATTTTAATTAAAATATATTAAAATTAAAAAAGAAGTAAATTAAATTAATTCATAATATAAAACAGTACCGAAAACTACTTTATATTAAGATGTTAAAGTATTTTTGGAAACAGGAATAATTTAAGGATCAATGTTTATATTTTTAAACATATGTATGTCCTTGTTTTTTAAAATATCCTGTGATTCATGAAGAAATACATTTGTGGTTCTCAAGCTAATACAATGGATATTTTGAAGTTATAACCACCTTTTTAAAAATACTTGGTTACTCCCAGCACTCGGGAGGCAGAGGCAGGCAGATCTCTGTGAGTTCGAGGCCAGCCTGGTCTACAAGAGCTAGTTCCAGGACAGGAACCAAAAGCTATGGAGAAACCCTGTCTAGAAAAATCAAAAAAAAAATACTTGGTTATAGAATATACATTACTACATTTTGTGGGGGTTATAAACCCTACATTAAGGATGTAGATTTATTTTGTATGATTATTAATATTTAGCCTCTGTGACCCAGACTATGTTAGCAAAACATCAAATTTTAAATTACTATTTTAGAAAATAGGGTAAGTGTTTAGTGAAGTGCATGTTTTTGATTTTGTGTCAATTTTGTTTCTGTAATCGTTACACCACATCTGGGATACTGTCAGATATTTATTTAGCAAAACAAAGAAGAATGTGTTGAACTAAAGTAAAGTAAGAATTCACTCTAACTCATATTAATCAGTATAATTTATCAGTGTAAATTGCTACTTTCTTTCTACCACAGTGAGGTAACATGGGAAATTAGAAACAAAAAACCTGCCCTCCACTTATTCTTTTTTTTTTTTTTGCCTCCACTTATTCTAGAGGGAGAGGAATGAGGAGGGTGCATCTTGGTCGTTGGTTTGAGCAGACGATATTCTCCTCCCAAGGGAGAAGTTTTCTGAGCAGTGGTGAACAATAGCTGCGTGACCAAGCCCAGATTAGGGATTTAGCATCTTTGTTATTGCTGTCTAGTATTTGCCTTGGGCTCTTTTAGGTCTTTCTGCCTAACAGTTTTTGTATTGAAAAAAAAAAATGAAACTGATTGAGTTTTAATATTTTACTTAAAATATTTCAGGAAGAGACTCTATTATATGTCTATAAACCCTCCAAATTTAATTTCTTTGTTTTATAAAAATGAAACATGATGATATATGGGGGAACCAATCAGTTTTGCATTTTGTTTTCTGGGATGATTAATTATATCAATGGATTAGTAAAACAAACAAGCCAATAATGGACAACTATATAACCTGAACAATAACATGAAAAAATTTTATTTAGGTGTGGTGAGTCAAAATACCCCAAATAATACTTTCCAACTAGTTCCAGTTTATGTGGTTTTGATACCATAGGCATTTTCAAATGTTTTGTTTAGGGACAATTAGACATAAATGTTGTGCGATATCGTTAGCTTTTAAAAAGAATCTTTTTTTTTTATTGAAAAAGGGAAAAAAAAGTATCTGCCTCCTCCCAGCCTCCCGTTTCCCTCCCCATCCTCCCACCCTTCTCCCCCTCCCTCAAACTCCTCTCCCCCTCCCTCTCCAGTCCATAGAGCAGTCAGGGTTCCCTGCCCTGTGGAAAGTCCAAGGTCCGCCCCCCTCCGTCCATGTCTAGGAAGGTGAACAACCAAACTGGCTAGGCTCTCACAAAGCCAGAACATGAAGTAGGGTCAAAACCCCGTGCCATTGTCCTTGGCTTCTCATCAGCCCTCATTGTTCGCCATGTTCAGAGAGTCTTTTGTAGGACCAACAAGTAAGATACTTAAATTCCAGTCAAGAATTTACTACCATTTGTAGTTTAAGGTAAAAAGTACACATTACTTATGTGTGCTTGTGTGTGTGGTAGGTGGCTGTCTGAGCTCATGTACATGTTCATGTAAAGGTGAGATGAAGACCTAGGGAGTCATTTCTCCATATGCACTGTCTATCTTCTTCTATGAGACAGGGTCTCTCACTGACCTGGAATTTGCTGATTAGGGTAAAACTGGTATGCTAGCAAGTCCCAGGGATCCTTTTCTTTGTGATGCCTCAACACTGGTGTTATAGGACATACCAGATTTGTGGTACATATTCTTAAAACTGATCCATCTGAAAATACATTCTCTATTAAAAACCTGAAAGTTAAGATAAAAAATTAGGTTATCCCTCAGGATATGACAAGAAGGGTTATCTAAAATAACCAAAGGACTCCACTACTAAAAAGCTTAATTTTTAAAATACTCTGTGGTGAGAGTGGGTGTTTATGAGTGTGTGCATGTGTTTCAAATGGAGGCCAGAATTTAATATTGTACATCTTCCTCAATTACACCACAATCAAATACTTATATGAGTTCTAGGGATCTGAACTAAGGTCCCTAGAGTTTTGCTTGTTTGTTTTTATCTGAGTCATTTCCCCCGCCAATATTGTCAGTGTCATGAAATCAATCAAGGTAGATGAATAGATAAATCAGCAAGTAATGAGAATGCAAATGTTCATTCAAAGGGTTTGCTCAAGACTTTGTTGTTATTGTTACAAGAGTATCTTCATAGTAAAACTGTATACATGTTGTTTGTTTACTTCCTTTCCCTGTGGCTAGTCACCTTCTTCAGATGAATATTACAAAATATTTATTCAACATGAAGTAAAGTCTTTCTTGTGTTAAAAAGGAAGTCTGTTCTTTATAAGTAAATGTTTGTTTAAAGACTAAAATTAGACAAACTGCAAATTACCTTTATGCAGTTAGAAATAGAGTATTTTATTAAATGAAATGGCTCTGTGTCCAAAGCATGTGTATCTATCTATTGAAGACTTCTTTGTGAGTAAAGAAGCTAATCATTGAACAAAATATTTTTTAACTCATTACTCATAGTGTTTCTGAGTCATCTTGTCTTCTTTTTTTCTAAGAACTGTGGGATTCTGATGACACTGTTTTCTTCGTACCTGTAGATAGCCTAGAAACACTTTTGGAGATAAATGAAAGAAGACATTACTCAGATCATTAAGCAAATTCTGGTCTCTGAGATTTAAGATAATGGACATCCAGAGTCCTGGGTTATAAATATTAATTGTATGAAATAGCAGGCAGGCAACATTTCCTTTAATTTTGAAAAATGGGCAATAACAGGGGATGTGGTTAATGCATGATAAATAAGCCACTCTAAGGAACTCTTCTGAGAAAAGAATCACTTGAGCGCACATAAATTGGATAATAATTTGTTTGACTATTTAGAAATACTCTAGTTTTAAAAGGATTCTTAGTGTAGACTCCCAAGTTTTCCATGTACCATTGTGTATAAAATTACCACCAAATACAATTGTTCAGGAAAATTATGGAATGATTTTTTACCCATTAGGAAAATTAGGTAACAGATAAGGGAAACAAGGACATGTTTTAATAAAAATCTTGAATCATTTTTCAAAGTGATAAAAATTTTAATTGAAATATTTCTTAGAAGTTTAAAATAATATTTAATTGTGAATGCAAAATAAAAAATAATAGAAAAAATTAGAAGAAAAACTTACAAAACTAAGCCTACATTTACATTATACATAAGCAAGTGTTGTTTTTTGGTATTTACCCAATTAAATTGAAATGGTTTATAAAAAATGAGTGGATATTTATTGCCAATTTTCTTATGATTATCAAGTTTGAGAAACAACCATAATGTCCTTTAGATGGGTAAAAGGATATATAAGGTCTAGCATATCTAGCATTGTTTGATACTAAAAAGAAATTGCATATTAAGCTATGCAAAAGTACAGTAAATTTTTAAATGCACTTAGTTAAGTAGAGTCAGTAAATATGAAAAGTTTGTGTACCATATGATCCTACATGTATCCTATTCTGGGAAAAAAACAAAACTTTAGAGATGATGAAAATATTAGCAGCTTACAGAAGAAGAACTTGTAGGCAGGAATAGATAGGCTAGCTAAGAACAATAGATTTTAAGGCAACGAAATAGCTTTATATTATAATGGTAAGAACATGACATTATACTTTCTCAAAACTCACTGAAAGAGTGAATTCCAGTGTTGATTATGGACTTTGATAAATATTTCTCAGTATTGATCCACTAATTATAGTAAATATGTCCTCTGGGTATAGGATATTGCTGGTGGTATATGAAGGGATTATGTACAGTTTGGGGGTAAATATGGTTATAGAACAACTGCACAGATTTTAGTTTCATTTTGCCGTGAAGTTGAGAAATGAAAGAGCCTCTCATATCCTTGATTATGAAGCTCTTCTCGAAGGGGACAGATAACATTAGTCAGCATACTGTGGAAGTAGAACAACTGAATAACATTATCTATTCCTCATAGAGTCAAAGTCCACAACATCAGAGTTTACAAAAGAAGTATCATTCCCTGATAGATTTCCTTATATGAGTCATTGGAAAACATGGTTAGAGTCATTCAAAATTATGATCATTTCCAGATAAGTTCCCCATAATTGTCATATTAGAATAGAGATAGGATTGGCATCAAAGATGAAACTCAATATGAAATGAGTGGTACTGGGGATGTGGGTTACCAATCCAGATAGGACTGAGTTTTTTCTAACTCAGTAGACACTTGCATATTAATGTGAAGAATTAGTGGTTAAATATGATATTGTCGCAGGAGAAGTTCTGATAAATTTGACCGCTTTGAACTAGCATGCCAATTATTTTCATGAATTGCTAGACTAGGAACAAGAATATGAATACTGAATTCAGTTGTCAGTTGTTTGGAACAGACATCAGTGTTTTAGATATTAAAAAAAAAAGTACATGAAATATGTGCAATCACACCTAAAAGAGTAAGGGTTGGAAATAAATCTGCACAGAGTAAAGTGGCAAGGAGTATCAATTACTGTAAAAGCTACATCATTAAGCAACAATGCATACTAAACTCTTTCATAATCAATGTATATTTTTTACATATGTTAGACATATAATTATATCAAACATAATATTCCTCTCAAATAACTTTAGATGTTGATAGGAATTTAGATAACAAGGAATTTATTAACTCAAACAAATACAAAACAATTTATGATCATTAAGAATCATACCTTATCTATGATTCTTCTCACCATATCTGCTCTGTATTCCTCGGTTAGCTGAAGTTATTCAAATTTCATATCTATAGGATCACATGATATGATTTTTTTTCTGACATATTCACATAATGTAGTTGTTAAAAACTTTTTTATTGATTCTTTGTGGATTTCACTTCATGCCCCTCAATCACACTCATCACATCAACCCCTTGCTTCCACCCTCTGTTCTTGCAACCTCCTTCCCAAAATAAAATTAAAAAGTAAAACAAAAAATTAAGTAAAGAACAAAAGAAACAACAAACAAAACAACACATAAAATAATCTTGGCATGGAAGCTGTAGTGTGATCCAGTAAATCACACAATATATCCTTTAGTACATACATCTTTACTTGTAAGTGCTCATTACAATAAGTTTTTGGTATAGTTCAAGGCTTCTGACTTGAACACTATAGATACTGGGCCCTCAATGGGACTTCTCTTGGATATTCTCTTGTTGCCATGTGTCATGGAAATCCTGGAACTTTGGTTGTGAGGGCTGGTCCCTTCACATACTCCAACAGGTAACAGATAAGGTGGACATTGGGTTAGACTACCCTGTGGTCCAGTTCTGGGAATGGAAGGTGTTGGGCTCTCTGTCAGAAAGGGTGTAGGCAGAACTGGACCTGCCAGACTTTCAATGGGGCTGAGCAGTATGGTAAGTGTCAATGATCCAAACATTCCCCCTGGCTCCCAGGGAAAACACACACACAATAAGTTGGAAGTCTGTTGAGCCAGGATCTCATTTTATTGTTTCAGGTAGGAACTTATATAGGGATGATGATCCCTGACTTGTTGACATAAAAGCAGCTTTTTCCTGTAAGAATAAGCAGATACCTCCCTTTTTGGCAGTTATTAGGTCTATCTGTCTTCTATTTTGGAGGCAAAGCCAGTGTCTGATTAAGTACAGAAGAAAAAAAAAAACATAAGGAGAAGAGATTCTATGTAGAGGTCAAGGACAATGTCATCCCGACTCTCAAGGAGAGCAATAGGATGGTAATTAAGTTCTGGGTATTGAGCCAAAACAAGTTCAAGTTGTCCTCCAATTTCTTCCAAGTAGCCAGCCCGAGCACCCACACCTGATCCTGATAGTGGGTGTGAATGGTGGCCTGCTGAAGGCCTGTAGAATACTGACTGGTCAGAAGTGCAGAAAGACATCCTGCGTTTGAATGGGGTTGGGTTGTTAGCAGCCTCATTTCTTTCAGCCTGAATCTGGCACTCCTCCTTTAGGAAGGCATTCCATTTTAGGAACTGTGAATTCAGGAGTGTGGCTTTCACAAGGTCTTTCTCTTTGGACAACATTTAAGGCAGTGACAGTTGCAATACTCCCAGAGGGGGAATTTTCCCTTTCTCTACCTGAGCCCCATGAATTAGGATTTCCACCCAGTTCCAAGTGTCCTAATCAAAGACTGGGCAGCTGAAATTACCTGGCGTGAGTGAGAAGGAAACACAGAACATGCAACAAACCCACTTAGGATTTATTGGGGGGGGGGGGAGCGTATGGGCATGGTGAGGTTGCTGTGCAGAGGTACAAAGAGAGCTGAAGATGGTGCCTCCAGCTTTTAAGGGCTGGAGGGCCTAGCACACAGGGGAGTAGTGTGGTTACTTCATATGCAGATGGTGGAGCTCAAACAGCTGAGTCATACATAGATGATGCAACCATGCTACACATGGGTTCCTTTAAGATTCCAGAGGCCATTGGGCACTTCTGCCTGAGGGCTTGTCCATGCATGGGTAGCCCTGGAACCTGGAAGTGCCAGCCATATTGTGTGGCTGAATCATCACAGCAGACATGGGATGATCCTGAATAAGTTAGTATATGTCTGGAGGGTTTGACTGTTCAGAAAGACAAAGTCCCTGCTTTTAAGTAGGACCTGCAGAGACTCTAAGGCAGGATTTTGTTAAAAAGCAGACTTCCACATATTTAATGAGGGTACACTCACCTGCAGACCAATTGACCCATCAGTGAAACCTTCCAAATTCCTCACATGGAGAACCAGTCTGCCAGGTTCTCTGGCAGAAAAGGTGGGAGCAGAGCTGGATTTGCTGGATCTTTCCAGGGGCTAAGTAGGATGGTGAGTGTTGACAACCCAGACCTTCCCACTTTCCACTGGGAAAAAAACGTACACACTGAATGAGGAGTCTGTCAAAGCAGGATCTCATATTATTGAATCAGGTAGGAATTTATATAGGGTTGTGATAGCGGTGGCAGTCTTGCTATAGGGGGAAGTGAAGTAAGGAATACCCTGCCACATTAGTGGTGGCTGGTCAGAGATGGGTTTAGGTCAGTTTGTGGAAGTCATGGCCAAAGACAGGACTCCAAACTCAAGCTAGGCTCAGGAAGTTACGCTGGCCTCATGCCTGGGCTTTACGAGGTCCAACAGGTGGTAGTTGGGTTGGTCGTCCTGTGCCAGATTTTCCTCATCATAACCAACCCGAGTTCTCCAGCACTGCTCCAGCTAACTCACCTAATGTAGATGATAGCAAGAAGTAAGGCCAGTCTTCCTGCTTTCACACCCTAAAGTACAAGTTACCCGAACTCCTACCACCAGCACAAGCTCTGCCCAATTGAAGTGCAGAGGTTTTTCTCCAGATTGATGCACTTGGTAAGGGACAGGAACAACTTTTCCATTTTCATGTCTCCAATGCCATTTCTCTAGCCTGTCTCAGATAGTAAGGAATGGGGTTACCTTTGACATCCCAGGCATACAAGAGAAGGGGTGGGGCAGCTCTCTTGTTTGTATTCTCACAGGTCTGGCTCACTCACACTCCCTCCATCAGAATCAGTTCTAAGTGGCTGCCCAGGAAAGGTGCCACGACTCCTCTTTTGTGTGCTGTTGCTGGTGAAGAGCAAGACAAGCTCTTCTACTTTCATGACCAGGGCCAGCTCTCTCACATGCAACAAGTGGCAAGGGGGAAGGGAAGGGAAGGACATTTATTCCTCACCCATGCCACCACATGACGGGCAAGATTAGGGTCAGTGTTCCTGATCTCATGCTTCTGCGGCCAAATATCCTACACCCCTACCAAGAGGGTCAGCTGTATTGTGCTGTCAAGGTGAGGTACAGGGCCTGCTCTCCTGAGTGATGCTGCCCGTGGGTCAGTGCCAAATCTCCAACTCTGATGACTTCAGACGCAGCTTATCCACCCACTACAAGCAGCAAGGTTTAGAGATGAAGTGTGGGGCCAGACGTCCTACTCACCTTTTTCCCAATTTATCATCTGTGCCCTCCTCTGTGGAAGGATGCTTAAAAGAAATCCCACGCTAGCTCAGAATTGAGAAATAGATGGCTATTTATGGGTAAACTCATAAATCAGAATCCTCTGCTTGAATGGAGAACAGAAACTGAATCCAGCAACTGGAAATAGCGGCTGGAAAAGAGGCTGGAAAAGACGTAAGCTCTACATCAGCATATATAGTATAAGAGGCCATGCCCCATTGGGTGGGAAACCACTGGCTGTAAGACTTCCTACAGCACCTCCCCATTTTGTTTAAAAAAGAGAGTTTTAAGCCTAATACAAAATTATGTTGTTATGGATAATGGTTAGGAGAAAAGCTAAACAAAAGATATTAGATTCAGAGTTCTTGGTTTTATTTTGTTTTTTTTTTTTAAAGGGGAGGAAGTGCTGTGGGACAATGGTTTTTACCCTGTCAATTGTATTTTAATAAAATGCTGATTGGTCAGTAGCCAGGCAGAAAGTAGAGACAGAGTGACAAGAGCAGGAGAATTCTGGGAATTTGTAACCCAGTCACAAAAGAAGTAAGATGTGACTGACTTGGTGAATAAGGTACCGAGCCACATGGCTAACATAGACAAGAAAAATGGGTTAATATAAATTATAAGAGCTAATAAGAAGCCTGAGCTAATGGGCCAATCAGTTCATAACTAATGTAGACCTCTCTGTGATTTCTTTGGGACTTAACGATTATGGGAACCTGGCAGGACAAAAACCCCAACAACACTCCTTTACAGTGTCAGCTCTGCTGTGCTACCTGAGTGACATTTAATGCAGTATTTTAGGTTATGTTTTAAGTTTTTATTAAAATATTTCTGTTTTGTGGAAACCATTTATGTTTCTGAATAGAATTTTATTGCTTAGTTATAAATTAAACACTGAAATGAAGAAGAGCATTTTGCATATTTTCAGTTTAGGATTATAACAAATACACTACCAGGGAAATTTGAGTATAAACTTTTAAATATATATTTTTACATTTATTTATTTAATTTCTTTCTACATTTATTTGTCTGCACCTATTTCTGTGCAACAAATATGTGCCTAATGCCCACAGAATTCAGAAGAGCATATCAGATCCACTGAAAATGTATTGAAGGATCATCATAAGTTTCCATGAAGGTGCTGGGAATAGAACCTGCGTCCTCTGAAAAAATGATCACTACTCTTAATCACTGATCTATCTTTATAGTCTCTAGAGTGTAGATCTTTAAATATATGTTTTCTTTATTTAATTTATTACTGAAAATGTGGCTGCAGGGTCTTATATTGTATTAAAATGTATTTCTTAAATTAAAATGTTATTACATTGCATATTAAACTGCACATAAAGTTATGTGATATCTTTTGCATCCTTCCTAGCAAAGAGTAATATTTCCACTTACATCCTCACCAATATTTAGTATTACAAATATATTTATTTTTAGGATTATGTGTTTTACATTTTTTCTTTCCTCTTTTCATTTTTTAAATTTAGAATATTTTTTTATTCAGTATATTCTGATAATGGATTTTACCCTCATCTCCTTTCAGATACTCATCATTTTCCCACCCATCTTACACCATAGCTTCTCTCTCTCTCTCTTTCTTTAGAAAACAAGCAGGCAACTAAAAACTAAGAAAACAGAATAATAATTTTAAAAAGAAAGACCAGTACAAACATACACACATCATATAATCAAAAACAATGATATACAAAGACTGAAAACAAAAAGATAGAAAATGCCCAAACAAAACAACATGAGACAAAGAAAGGGCAAAAATACTGTTGAGTTTGTTTTGTGTTGGCCTTCTAATGATGTGTATAAGACCTACCCATAACAGTGGTTTGGGTTTGGAGGGAACTATTTTTTTTCTTTGTTTGCTGGCAGCTATTAATCACAGAGAGCTTCTTGGTTAGGGATGGGAGCTTGTGTTCACTTATGTAGCATTTACTGACCATTGTGGAGTTAATTTTCATTTACTTGATATATCATTTTTAAAACTATATATATTTACTTGTATATCCTTTTGTTTGGATAAGATCCTATGAGAAGCAAATAAATTCCAAAACACTCATCATTTCCCCGTGGTGGTGCAGAGGGAAAAATTATTGACAGTAAATTTGTATAAATGTTTCTAGAAGTATGAATTATTGCAATGATAATAATTATATATCCTTGAGCTTTAAACACATGGAGTGAATATGTTTAAAATTATCAAGCAATCCACTTTGGATTTTAAAATGATGCCATAGTTACTTAATTAGATTACTAAAGGTATGTATAATTTATGCTAAGCCACTAAATATGTAATTGATGAGAGTAGAAGATTTTTGAATATTTTAAGTTGGGTGGTTTTCAATAAAAATTTCTGAAAACCAAAAATGTCATCTTTCACATTAGGTCATGTAGAAAATAACATAATACCAGCTGGCCATCATGCTAACCTTGCCATTGGGCTTCTTAAAAAGGAAAATTATAATTTAATAATTAATATAAAACAAGCCTTAAATTACTAACTTTCAGTACAAATTTTATAATGCGTAGGAAGTGATAATTTTTTATTTATTTAGAAATATAACATAGTATCTCTGTGTATCTTTCTTAGTATGCATAAATATTAATTTTATCACTTTTTGTTTAAACCTTTTGGCAATTCTAAAAGGTTTAGCATTATCACCACATACCTCATGGGTAAGAAAACTAGTTATTTAAATTTAAATTAAATTTAAATTACTTTTATTTATATTTGTACATTTGAAGAAAGGCAGAGAGAGAGAGAGAGCTCATATAGATTCAGATTTAGTACCAGTTTCTCAGGTAATTTTATTCAACTGCATACTGTTCAACACTATACAGAGTTTTGAATTATAAATAAAACTGAATGTAGATATCACTATCAGTAGCTTGGCTTAAGGAAGGGAAGACAATAGAAAGAATGTCACAGGTGTATTTGGTTGGTAACAGGTTCTCTCTAAAAATTATACTACATTTACTTTTGTTAGCCATAGTATATGTATAGGTGTTGGAGGCAGACTTGCAGTAATCTTCCTCTTCTTCCATCATGTCACTTATGGGGTTTGAAATCAGGTCATCAGGCATGGCAGCAAGCATCTTTACCTACTGAGCCATCACATTGGCTCTGTAACAGCGTCTCTATTAGAACTAGAAATTAAGAGCTACTCAATAGAAAGGCTACTTTTGAGTATCTCTTATGCAATTACATGTTTAGTTGGAAGTCCCTGTTGGTAACCATGTTACCAAAAAAGACTGGAATATTTGGGATTTTTAACTTGGGGTTCCATTCCATGCTCACATCTTACTTCATCCATTTAAAACCCCATTCTCAGTGCATTAAGCATTGACCCTTACCCTGGTGTTTCCCTCTGCCAACTCCATCCCTGAAAAAGCCCATCAAAAATCAGTCCCTCCTTGGGGCTGCTCAAGACCATTCCTATAGGCCACTTAAGACCTCATCACCATATTTTCCATGTGATATCTTTCCCAGCCTTCTGAGGGTCATCCAGGAATTTTTATTGAGATTATTTTCATTATCTGAGATTCAAAACTTAGCATTAAAATTTTAATATTTTGCTTTACTTTGTAAATTTAGAATTGTCAGCCTGGTTTGATTTAAAAATAGCAAGAGTAAAAATAATGCAAGCAAGAAATCTTGACATCATTGCTGTAATGGTCTCTCCTGTCCCTTCAAGAGACAAGACCTATCCATTCCCTCCCCCATCCACCAAGGCAAATGGATTTTTCTTCCACTTCCAGCCTGAGCTCCTTCTTTTCCATCTCTCTCCCAAAGAGAAAGATTCTGCCTCTCTCCATTTTCCCCTCCCATCTCCCTGATTCTCCTTTTTTCTCTCTCTCTGCCTCTCTTTCCTTGTCCTCCTTCTCCCTCCTTCTCCCCTTTCCCCTTCCCTTCTATAACCTACTAAATAAATACCCACTTTCTCTGCATGGTGTGGCTATTGGTCTCTGTCTGTCACCTGCTGCAGCTCCTCATGGGACCAGCTGACCCACTGAGGTCTCTCACCCTTCACACAGCTCACAGTCTGGAACCCATGGCTCACTCATTGCCTGCTGCCCACTGCTGCCCCTCAAGGACCTGCAGCATTTTATTTTTACCATAACATTTGGTTCTCATGACTTGGCTAGTCTCTCTTTAAATTCCCTCCTGCCTGCAGGTGGGCCTCCTGCAGTCATATGGAACTCTGGCCTTAGGAACTGGGTTTCTTTATGACATCCCTGTGTTCTATCTGTCTGAACTGCCAACTCTATGCACACCGGTGGCTTTGGTGGTGAGTTTTCCTCTTCTCGTCAGCCAACAACAGCCTTCATGGCTAGGGTTGAGCCTTTCACTGATATTCATCTCTGGTTGTGTAATGCCCAAATCTGCAAAGTCCCTGCCAAAGCCAACATGAAGACTGAGTCTCTTGTGTAAAAGCAAAGAGCCTTTATTTTAATCAAGTTTGCAAACTTGGTCTCACTGCATATCCAACATATTGGAATAAGCAGAGAGCCCCAAGCTCAATTAGAATATGTTTTTATAGTAGTAAAGGTGGGGGTAAGGGGTTTCTGAAGTTTTTAAGACCCCTGATTGGCTGGAATTTGTCTAGGGGTGTCCTGTTGAGTGTGTTCTGGCAGGTGTTTCTCTCTACAGTGGTAGGAATGTCAGACATTTCCTTTGAATGGTCTGTTCTTGGGTGGAGGCCAGATAATCTTAGCTTGTGGGTCTTTCTGCAACCTCAGTGTAAACTACTAAGACTCGGGCCTCTTATTAAATTTATTGATGGCCAAGTTCTACTCTGGCAGGTGATAATGGCTGGAATTAAAGAACTTCCTTTGGGTGACCTGCCCATACTTAGCTAATCATGGCTGGCCCCCACAGTTGCTTCCCATAACTAAAAACATGACTGGGACTAACAGGGTGAGTCCATCCACATTAGCACTACACATGCTGTGCAGTGTGTTTGCTCTGGGGTCCAGGGTACTTGGGATATTTCTCTTTTCTTTTCTTTTGGACTATTTGTAAGTGGTCTTTGCAATGAGAGACTGCTTGAAGCAGCCTCTACCCTCTCTGGCTTCCAAACTGCCTAAACTAGTGCCAGTAAGCTTCATTAACACCCAGCCTATTGAGAGAAGATGTTTTGCTATATTCCTTGTGGTGTTCATTCTTTGTTTTTATGTTTTTCAACTTTGGAATATATACCTTCAAGCTATCAGCCACCCACCTCTAAATGCTCTGCCAGTGTCCTGCTGGCTCTGCTTTTCCTCACATTGTCCCTGCCACCACTAGCACTCGTCCTGCAGAAACCAACAAGATTAGTCAGCTCCACTAGGCAGATGTTTTCAAATCTAGCCTTGCTCCCTGAAATGACTTATGGTGCGGGTTCTCAGCCACAGGATGGATCATGCTGCTAGGTCTCTCTTATTATATTTAAAACTCCTGTGGCTCAAAAAATGTGACTTCATGCACCATGTAACCACCATCATTTTGACTGAGGTCAAGTTAGCCTGCTGCCATCTTAACTGAGGTCACATCACTTCATAACCAACTTAGCTGATGGCCAGGTCATGTGACCAACTCCTACCATCTCACTGAGGTACACCTGCCTGGCCCCCCACTTCAGTTATGTTTTTGTCTCTAAATTCCTCTTGCTGATTCTGTTACATGTGTGTTTTGTACAGTGGCATTCTTTTGGTAGGGCCCACCAAGAGCACCCACTTTAACCAATTCCTGTTCACTATATATGTGTGTGTGTGTATATCCTTGTAACTTAAAAGCAACTATGTTTATTGTTAAGTGTTATGTATCTGTTCATTGTGTCTCATTTCAGACTACAAAAAATGTTCATGTTTTAAATTGGTATGTACTTTTAAGTCTCTTACAAAAATATTGTATAAAACATATTAAGCTGTTCTCTTCTATTGTCAATTTTGCCATTAACTTTCCATTGCGAGCAGTTTTTCTTCTTTCTGTCTTTTTATGTGTGTAAATCTTACCTGTTAAGTTGAGAGCCAATATAGTCAAGCTGAGACCCAGTTCTCCAGGTACATTCTATACTGTAGTTATCCCTGATAATCAACCCTCAACTGCTCAGAGATCTGTAGAATATTGTATTTAAATATTTAATTATTAAAAAACCTTATATAAAAAAAGAGACAGGTTGGTTCCTAGCAACAGCATTCTACTTCCTCCAAAGAAGACAGATAACAAATGGGCACAAAATAATGTCAACCTACAACTCACTTTGACTGCCAAGTGCTGACTACTGGGAAAAACTGCCTTTCATCTAAACTGAAGATGTTCAGTTGTGGAAAGAACTGCTGGAATTGACAGCCTAGATGCTCAGGTCAAGTTAGGCTTGTCTTCCTACAGATTTCTTAACCCATAGGATCATCTGGAGCCCGGTAGGCCCTACACTAAACAGCAAAAGGCAAACATAAACTTCAGTGACCATGGAGGACCCCGAGGAAGAGCTCTAGGTGCCAACCAAGTAAGTTCTCTGTCATTTTTTAATCAATAACTCATCCAGTAAAATTTTATCCTTCTCAAAAATCTCTGTTACAGTTTGATAGCTGAGAGGTTTTGTCAATTTAAAAGAAAACAACCTCACCAAAAAATTTTTCAGTACTATACAAACACAAGTTATTAATATGTATACCTGCAAGTTATAAAGGTAGTAGGAAAAATACAAGTTAACAAATTTCTCTTTCATGCTGCCTTTCATTGTCTTAAAAATACTTTCATTATGCAAAAAATATCTGTCACAGTCTTTCTGATACAAATATGCTGCTCTTTAAAACCTATGTTTTTATAAACCCAAAAAAATCTTGTGAGTTCCAGGGGGCTGAATTGAAGGATTCACCTTAAACAGATCATATACTCCCCTCTCAATTCCCTGGTCCTAATTTTTTTTTCTCAAATTAACTTTGTCCTCTGTTCTGCCAATAACTTAAATAGGTCTAATAGATACCAGAAATTTCCATACCACAAATATTGGACAGGAACAAAGAAACCAGTTGCCCCAGTATATGACCAGCACCCAGATTTCTCAGATAACCCACCCAAATGACACCCACTAATAAACAAGAAGCAGTCTTGAGAATTTGCTGTTCTAATTCCTTTAACCTGTTGTGCCTAACCTCCCTCCTTTTATTATATAAGAAAGATGGGATTGTAATGATCTGTCCTGTCCCTTTAAGAGACAAACCCTATCTACTCCCTTCCCCATCCACTGAGATGAGTGGAGCTTCCTTCCACTTCCAGCCTGAGCTTCTTCTTTTCTATATCTCTACTGAAGAGTTACCTTATCTTTTACTCTCCTCTCCCTTTCTGTTTTTCTCTCTCCCCATTTCCCCCCCTCTCTCTCTCCATCTCTCTCTTTCTGCATTAAATAAATATCCAACCTCACTTTGCATGGCATATCTATCCATCTCTTTCTCTCACCTGCCAGGTGGCTCCCTGCCTAGGACCCACTGCTCCTCATGGCCCACTTCCCACTGCTGCCACTCAGGGAACAGTACTATTTTATTTCTACCATTACAATTGCTGACTCTGCACTTGAATAAAAAATATTACTGTTGCAATAATGACAAAAACAAGAATAATATATATTAGTGTATTGCTTGTGGAATTGAATGACTAATGCCATTAAACCCACTAAAATGGAAGATATAATAGAAAATATGAAATCCAAATCAAGAGAGAGCAAAGAATAACTTTTAGTAAGGCTTAAGATAACAATTTTGAAAAGTTCATTAAAATAAAAAAAACAAAACAAAATATTCATATGAAATACTACAAATTATGATTTTTATTATTTGTATAAGCAGTTAAGGAAAGACACTTTTAAATTTAATGGAAGTAACTAATAGAAAATATAAAGAGGAATTACATTTTAGATTGAGTGTAATGTATTCCAGAAAGGATATCATGAATCCTTTTATTGCTCAGAAAAATATTTGTAAAGGGCTAGTAATAAGATGGTGCAATTTCATCAATAGTACATTATCAGCAGATGGTACTTTCAACAATGACAAACAAGATTAGTGTTAGGAATATTTCCTAAGCAAGCTCTCTGATTATGCAAAAATTCCCAATCAAGCCAAATAAAAACAAGCCGAATTAAGAAATATCCAGGTTTAATGGGAGATCTGCACTCTCAGGTGGCCTTGAGGGGAAAATTGGAAGCCACAGAAATGTGACCCCCGGGAGGAAGGAAAGGAGACCTCGTGTTTTTCTTTTGGGAGATCACTTAAGTACCCTGGGGAGTGGTCCTGACCCCACCCCCGAGGGAGGGGTCAGGACCTGGCCTGCTGGGATTTCAAGTCCAGACCAGGCCTGGGATAGATGCAAGGTTTTAGGGCCTAGGCTCCCAACCTAACATTTAGTAAAGGACATATTAAAAATTAAGAAACATATTTGGAAGAAAAACATGGTAAAGGTCATGACTTTGAAGTGTCTTTGGAAAGAGATATAGCAAGTAAAAAGTTTTTCATATACAGTTAAAATACTAGAACCAAAATTCTCAAGACAGTACAGGAGATATTGAAATAGAATACAACCTCTCCACTACAGCCAATAAATACAAAGGGAAGAATACCTAGATCCACAGGCAATGCAGTATCAATACTTTCTACTAGACCACAGAAAAAATGGACCAAAAACTGAGATGGAGTATTGTTGAAGACAGCACAAAGTAAACAGAACATCTTGTGTATCTGGCTACTGGTTCATAGAAAGATCAATATGATACTGGGCCAAAGGCTTTGCTTGGAAACATTCTTTAAAAAAATAAATAAAAGTAAAAATTTCATTTTCTTTTTGTTTTAAGCTAATTTTTCATTTAATTAACTTTATTTTTCTTTTATCTTAAACACTGATTATAGTCCCCACAACACCTCCCATCTACCTCTTTCTCAATCTGCTCATCCTTCATCTCCATTAAGAAAAGGGCAGTCCTCCCATGGACTGGAACAAAGTATGGAAATTAAATTGAGGCCAGATTGAGAACAACCCCCCCCCCATCAAGGCAGGTTGAGGTGTGAGGTAATCCAGAGGGGGAGGCAAGGACATGTTCACAAAAGCCAGTTAAGTGCCAGAAACCAGCCCACACTGCTAAGAGACTTACAAACAGACAAAGATATACAACTGTCACACACATGCAGAAGTCTTAGGTTAGTCCATACGCTCCCACAATTTTGGGTCAGATGTCCTTATGCATTGCTCCATCATGACCCTCTTAGTTTGGAAACATTCTGACTCAGCAACTGCTTTTGAAGCTGTGCTTTAACTCAGACTACTATGGTCCTTGTGGGAGGTGACAATATGGTTGGCAGATGCTCAAAACTGTTGATCATAGTGAACAAGTCCCATACTTCTATCAGTAATTGTAGTTTTGAAATGAAAAAAAAATGTGTTAACAGCCATTAAAGGAACAAAGGCCATGAATTTGAAAGAGCCAGGAAGTACGGGAAATGGCTGGAAGGGAATAAGAAAAGAAAAGGGGAAATCATATAATTTAAAATATTTAAAAATCAGATAAATTAATGAAAGCAACTTATATTATTTCATCAGTAAAGCATATTGAATAAGGGTTCAGGTTTTCAGAATCAATAAAAGAAAGTTCTTTGCTTAAAAATAATTTATTACATCAAAAACTTTTAATATGGGTGCTATCTCCAGCAAATTTTATAATTACACTAGGCAATTGCCAGTATAATTTTCTGGCACCACCATTTTTCCTCCCCCTCCCCCAATCAAGTCTCCCTCCCTCCAGTCAAGTTCCCTGCCCTGTGGGAAGTCCAAGGAACCCCCACCTCCATCCATTTCTAGTAAGGTGAGCATCCAAGCTGCCTACGCTCCCACAAAGCCATTACGTGCAGTAGGATCAGAGACCATTGCCATTGTTCTTGAGTTCTCAGTAGTTCCCATTGTCGGCTATGTTCAGCGAGTCTGGCTTTATCCCAGGCCTTTTCAGACCCAGGCCAGCTGGCCTTGGCGAGTTCACAATAGAACATCCCCAATGTCTCCTTGTGTGGGTGCACCCCTTGTGGTCCTGATTAGTTTAAAAAAAGAGTTAAATTGAAAGACCCCCAGTGCTGGGTGAAACACCATCAGAGAGGACCTTCCCTCCAGTGAAGACCCCAGGACTCAGGACACTCCGAGACCACAGGATGCAATTAGCAAGAGGTTTATTAGGTAAACACAGGTACCTGCGGGTGGCAAAGTCTTTTGGAGGACTTGTGTGCCTGCAGCCTGGGAGGAGGTCTTCTTATAGGAAAGAGGGCGTCAGAAGCAGATTACAGAAGCAGAAGCGTGGTTAGTGGTTGGTTGGAATGAGGCAAGGGGCATAAGTGGTTTTTCCTTTCCCAGCACAGATGTATGGCAACAAATATCCTGTTGTATAGATGTCCTATCTCACAGATATCCTGCTTTGCAGCCAGGGGCCCTGACCTCACTCTGCACTTACATTTGTCAAAATCCTTGTGAAATGACGTTACAGCAGCTAAGCTGGGATCTTTCATAGGGGGAATTGTTTCCTTTGTAAACTGCTGATATTCTAAGTTTGGCACATGTGCTGACTATAGGCATCCTGTTTCCCTAAGCAAATGGGATGTTCTCATGAGAGCCGGCTAGCTGCAGGTACTGAGAGGGTCCTGAGGGTCTCAAGCAAACAGGATGGTCTCATGAGAGCCGGCTAGCTGCAGGTCCTGAAAATCTTTCAAACAAACAGGACATTCTCATGGGAGCATGCTAGCTGCGGGTTTTGGGGGGGGTGGTCTGTAGGGTCTTTCACTGGGGAGACTCTCACTCAAGACTCGGGATAACATGACCCCCCAGTAACTCACGAGAGACTGTCCTTGCTGCAATCACACGAGGCTTTAATCAATGAGATGAGTCGAGAACCAGTGCACTGGGGCCGAGACTCATAACCCATGCAGGGGGAAGAGTTCAAACCCAAGTGACTGGGAGAAGCTATTTTTAAGGGAAGAAACCACAGCCCAGTGTTCTGGAATTGGCAGGGAGTGTGTCACAGGAAATTCTGAAAATACCAGTGAAGATTACAAGGGGGCAACCCCCTGCCTCTCAGGACCACTCCCAAGGTCAGAATCAGCTAGTTCTTAAAACACATTACAATGACAATCATAAGGGGGAAACTACCTGTTTCTCAAGATTACAATCTAACTTTATTTTCGGCTAATTCCTGAAACAGTCACTAAATTGGCTAATCCTAGATTTTTGATTCTTCTCTTCCTGCTTGGATTTTTGGCTATTTTCTTTCCACTGGGGAGGTCTGGATTTACCCAGGTCTTTCAAAATCAGAATTTATGCTGTTTCCTTCATTGAAATGAGTAGTACTATTTTGATGTGGGAGTAGATATCTTCAAGATTCTGGTTTCAGTGACAGTCACAGTGGGTCTTTTGGAAGCATTTTTTTTTCTAGAATTGGAATGACATATTCTTTTTTAAAAGAGAGATTTTTTTTGAAGTCTGGTTGGTCCCTGAAATCAATATGTAAATGACATTTGCATGGAGTTCTTGGGCCTCTTGCCCTAGGCTTCTAAGAAACAATGACTGTGTTTGAATATTCTTCTTGGAGCTGTTCCCTAGTTGCTCTGCACTTTAGAACTCCTAGTGAGCCTTAAGCATCATCATTGTTGTGAGCTATCTCCCAGAGCTAAGCAATGACCCTTTCCCTATTAAGATGAAAAAAAAAAGCCATCAATTTGGAATTTCTAACCAAAGGTTTGCTTCTCCATTTCTATCTCTCAGTGCAAGTGCATGGCAGGGGTAGCTCATCTGCTTTGTATTTTTTCTTTAATGTCAATTTCTCATGTTCATATCTGAAGGTTATTACACGAGATCTCTGCCAGTCAATTGCCTATTGTCAGTTCTTTAAGGGAGTTTACATGTAGTTTGTGCTGGTGTAAGAGTGACAGTAGAGCCCATGACTGTTCATGTAGAAGCTCCTTTGTAGAACTGAAGTATTGGCTAACACCTAAGATTAAATGAAAGAAGATATTCAAAACATGAAATAGTAAATTAATGTATTAAATTCTTAGTTCAGTAACACTGTAATTTTATTTTATTTTACTACATGTGAATAGTATCTCCAAAATCAAAGTTTTTATGATTTTAAAATCCTGGCGTGTCCCTGGTAGGCTTGCAGAGCAGGCACTAGCCTGGCAGAGACGGTTATGGGTTCCTGCAAGATCCCCAGGGGGTTTATGAGTGGTGGCCCATCCGGGTGGGCTGGTCCTGCCATGTGGCCAGGAGAGCCACCAAAGTGGGTGGCTGTGCAAGCGCTGGGTAAAAGGCTTACAAGACACAGCAAATAAGCATAAAACTGAACATTTATTACTTAGAGGGGAGAGAGATAGATAGATAGATAGATAGATAGATAGATAGATAGATGATAGATAGATGAGAAAGGGGAGAGGGGGGACAGAGAGATAGAGACACATGTGTGCACGCCAAGAGGGGGCAGCAAGAGAGAGATTCAAGATGGCAGGGCAGGGGTCAGAGGTCACTGGAAGTGGGCATGGCTTGTCCCTTAAAGGGACCACAGACCAAAAAAAGAACAAAAAACAAATAATGGTTTTGAATATATGCATTGTTTAGTTATGTGATTAGAATTGTCCTTAAGTAATACTATCTTCTTGTTTTCTGAGTATCCTACCTTTTGTAACAAAAATCCAAACTAGTGTGATTCATCTTGTAATTAAGTAATCCTATATAATAAGAGACACTAGTTTTCTCAGTCTTACTGGTAAGTAATGGCTACTCTTGACTACTCAATTAACTTTTTCCTGCTATTCTTTTGGGACAATGTCTTACTTTTCCTAGCTGTGGATATCCTGGAATTTGTAGGGATAAGTCCTGCCCCTTAGGGGGCATGTTTGCCTCAGGCTAATGTTTACCTATAAATCTGGCGGGCGAGCTCACAGCACTTGCTTCTGCTTTCCTGGTCTCAGTGGGAATGGTGGTTCTGTAAGTCTATTTCTCCATTAAAGCTATATATATATTTTTTTACAATCTGTCTGCGTTCGTTTACGCCATTACATTTTGGCATCCAACATTGTGCTATTTTGCCCTCGACTCAAGCGTGTAGCCCACTAGATAAGACAGCATGCTCCCAGGTGCTGTTTTTTAGTTCGTGACTCAGGCCCCAGTGCCAAGTCCTAGACACACTTGGCCACACAGGCCCATTCTGCCCTGCCTGCTCACCAGAGAAATTAACCCCTCCCTGCCTGCCTTGGTTAAGTTTGCAGCAGAACCCCACTGCCTGAATTAGCAGAAGCTCAAGTACCTGTGGTTTTGCAGCAAAAGCCACCACAGCAGCAGATTTGGTCTGATACAAAGTGACTTGGCCGGGGGGGGGGTGGTAGCCCACACCTTTAATCCCAGCACTTGGGAGCCAGAGGCAGGTGGATCTCTGTGAGATCGAGGCCAG